>NC_088791.1:4130497-4402497 GCF_011386835.1 Chrysemys picta bellii
TCTGCCTTGCATAGCCCAAGTTTTACTTCACTTAAAAACTTACAAATTCAGACTAAAAATACAAAAGTGTCACAGCACACTGTTACTGAAAAATTGCTGACTTTCTCATTTTTACCTTATAATTATAAAAAAATCAATTGGAATATACACCTCTACCCAGATATAACGCGACCCGCTATAACACGAATTTGGATATAACTCGGTAAAGCAGCGCTCCGGAGCGGGGGGCGGGGCTGCGCGCTCCGGCGGATCAAAGCAAGTTTGATATGACGTGGTTTCACCTATAACGCAGTACGATTTTTTTTGGTTCCCGAGGACAGCGTTATATCAGGGTAGAGGGGTGTGGGTGTGTGTATATGTGTGTGTATATATATATATATATTGTACTTACATTTCAATTCAGAGTATATAGAGCAGTATAAACAAGTCATTGTGTGAAATTTTTGTTGGTGCTGACTTCGCTAGTGCTTTTTATGTAGCCTGTTGTAGGCAAATATCTAGATGAGTTGATACTCCCTGGAAGACCTCTGCAAACCCCCAGAGGTACACGTACCCCTGGTTGAGAATCACTGATCTAGGATCTGACCCCTCCTTGAGCCCTTATTGCTCCAACTTGTCACATTCCTTGCTCCCTTCCCCGCTTCAATCCCCGCTCTTCGCTCCTGGGTCTGATCCCTCCATCCCTCTTTGACAGCCAAATACTGCAGTCCCGTATGAGGCGCCAAGGTCCACTATCTGACACCGGCTAAAAATGGGGAGGGGAGGCGAGGCACTAACCACAGCCTGGGAAGGCCGGATGGGGAGCAGGAGAGGCACACGGTATGGGCTGGTTTTGAGGAGAACACTCCGGTGTGCAGTGAATGGCAGCTCTTTCTCCCTATAGCGTAAGAAGATCCTATGTGTAAAGTGATGCCCAAATTCAGAGTAGTCTGGCCATGAGTGAGCCTGCACCTGTGTAAAAACAACGAGGAGTCCTTGTGGCACCTTAGAGACTAACAAATTTATATGGGCATAAGCTTTCGTGGGCTATAACCCACTTCATCAGATGCATGGAGTGAAAAATACAGTAGGCAGGTATAAATATACAGCCCATGAAAAGATGGGAGTTGCCTTACCAAGTAGGGGGTCAGTGCTAACGAGGCCAATTCAATCAGGGTGGATGTGGCCCATTCCCTACAGTTGACAAGAAGGTGTGAGTATCAACAGAGGGAAAATTACTTTTTGCATCAGACTGGGTCCCAAGACCCAGGAGTCAGGTCACACATGTGCTTAACCGTTTGCAGAATTGAGGCTCAGGTTTGCAGATTAACCAGCCCAACAAGGCCATAATTCCGACCGGGTGCTGTTAGTGTATAAATAATACAATCAGCAATTTATGCTACATGCTTCACTTTATTTCACTGGGACTTCTAGTCAGTTTCATGGTCGGGTTTGTTTATTTACAGACATTTGTGTAGGTCTAAAATCAGATCAATATTTTTTATTTGTAGGTTCTCAGACACTAGCTTACTGTTACCCTGTGTTGTGACAACACGGGAATGTTTATGTCAAAACAAAGCCCTGTTTTTTGTTTGAATTAAAACATTTTTATTGGCCTCCGGTTTTACAAAAGCTGACTTTTTATAAAAGCAAAATTGGAGCCAGCTTTGAGCTGACTGCATCCCATTAAATGACTACGGGCCACAAATGACAGCGTTGTCAGCAAACTGACGGACCTGTGTCCTTGTTCTGTCCCCTCCTGATTGGGGGCTTGTCTGCCCGGCTCCTGGATGAAATGTAACTTCTTGCACTTCTAGGGATCTGTTACGATGGAGGATGTGGAGTCACGCTTCCTGCACCTTCTGCAGCCCATCCGGGACCTCACAAAGAACTGGGAGGTGGATGTGGCAGCCCAGCTGGGGGAGTATCTGGAGGAGGTAAGGCATTCTTTCCGTCCACGAAGATCAGGGTGGCAGGGAGGAATGTCAGTATCCAAGTGCCACAGTGTGTCCATGCAGCTGAAATTCCTAGCATGTGGTGCTCGTTTCGATCCCTAATGTTCCTGTCCCTCAGGCCAGCCCTGCCACGTTGTCACTGGCCTTAAACTCTAAATATCAAGTTCTGGACCTCAGACCTGTTCCTTTTGCTTCCTGCCCTCCCTGTGAAGTGCTCCTGGGTCCACAGGAGCTTTAGAAACGATGCTCTGCACAGCACAGACCTGTTCCTTGGAGAACCATTGCCACCTATGGAAGAGCTGTAGCCCAAAGATTACAAGAGAATGCAAAGGGAAAAGTCTTGCATTCTCCCTTCACCCCTCTCATCTCATCCCCCAGGTTTGCTGTGGGGCCAGGGCTTTGTCCCCTCCAAAGTCTCTCTTCCTGCTGTGTTGTCTCTCAAACCCAGTCTGTAAAATCAGCTTGTGTCTTCCCGTGTGTGTGTTCTGTAGCTGGACCAGATCTGCATTTCCTTCGATGGCGGCAAAACCACCATGAACTTCATAGAGGCGGCTTTGCTGATCCAGGGTTCTGCCTGCATCTACAGCAAAAAGGTGGGGAAGCCAAGGAGAACTGCTGTGACTCACTCCTGCTGCCCCTGCAAGGCCGGGAGGAGAGCTTCTCTGGAGTTTGCCAGCTGGAGGCTTGTACAGTGGGTGCTTTGGGGAGTTTTGCTTGCCTCTGAAAGTGTTAGGCCAGCTGCACATGTGCTGATTGATTAAATATAGCCCTGAAACAATAGACATCACCCAGCCCCCGCTGTGGCTGCTCCCGTCTCTATTTGTATATGGACGTGCAGCCTGCAGAAGCTACAAGTCTCGCTACATAGTACTTTGTTCCTCAGGCAAAACGCTCCCCTAAGCTGGAGTTAAGGCTGAAAGTGCCAAGACCTGGTGAGAACACTGACGTTATCAAAAACAAACATTGGGGCCTCTTCGGGGACCCCTGTTTACCCCAGGCCCTAACAGAGGCAGCCTCCCTGAGATCCTTACATCCCAGCCTCTAACCTTCTTGCCTTATTTTGGCAGGTGGAATATCTCTACTCTCTTGTTTACCAGGCCCTCGATTTCATCTCCAACAAAAAGTAAGTAAAGATTTTCCTTCTCCGTGAGGTTGCCTCTTGCGAAGTCCATCTGGGCTTAGTGCTGGGGGCTCCCACCATGACTTCCCCCCAGCCCAGCTCAGCAGGCTAATACATCTCTTTCTGACCTGCAGCTCCTGTCCTTTTTATCACTGTCACGGTTCTTTGCCCCTCCCTATTCTCTTCCAAGCAAGGGTCTTGTAGCATTTTGCAAACACTAACTAATCCTTCGAACACCCATTCTTCGATATAGGTAAATTATCCCCCTTTTGCAGGTGGGAAGTGAAGTGACTTACCCAAGTCTACAGAGGAAGTCCCCCGCAGAGCGGGGAATAGACCCACATGTCCTGACTCCCTGCTCAGATCATAAGGCACGCTCGCTCTTTATCTGGTTTTAAACTGTTGTCATCCAGGACAATCTCTGTGGTTATTTTTTGCTGGTTTTAATGCTAGGCTCCAGTCCTGCAAAAGACATTATCCTGGGATAATGTTGAAGTCAGTGGGTCTCTGTGCAGGCACGAGGGATCTCTGGTGGGGATCCAGCTGTAGGACTGGGACCTGAGCTGGTGTGATCACAATGCAGCCCAGTGTATGGAGGTATCAAATAGAAAGAAGATGGCCTGGGACGTGGGAGGGTTTCGGCACCTCGCTAGCAGGGTGATCCCATTTAGTAGCAGTTTTCAAATGTAGCATGTCGCCTCTTTAGTAACTTTTCCATCCCCATTCTGACTGGCCCATGCTCAGTACAGGTCTTCGGTTAAGAGAGGAGAGATCTGTTTAAGGTGGACAGCAGTAGCTGTTCTGAAACAGAAAGCCCCCCGGACGGGTGAAGCTCTCCTATGGCTCTGACTTTGAACAGGCACTTGGCTCCAGCCACACAAACCGACCTCTGAAATGAAATTCCCTTTGGGCTCCTCTGCTTCTCTCAGCCAGAGGCCTGGCTCAGCAGAGGCGCTTGCTAGGGCAGATGTGGGCAAACTACAGCCTGCGGGCCACATCCGGCCCGTGGGACCGTCCTGCCTGGCCCCTGAGCTCCTGGCTGGGGAGCCTAGTCCCCGGCCCCTCCCCCGCTCTCCCCCACAGCCACGCTGCCGCGCTGACCACGCTCTGGCCTGCCGCTCCCACTGGGCAGTGTGGGGAGCACAGCTGGCTCTGGCCTGGTGTCGCGGTTGCGAGCTCCTGCTGCTGGTAAGGGGACGGGGAGCGGGGGGGTTGAGTAAGGGAGCGGGAGGTCCTGGGGGGGAGGAGGGGGTGGTTGGATGGGGCGGAGGTTCTGGGGGGGTGGTCAGGAGATGGGGAACAGGGAGGGTTGGGAGTGGGAGTCCCGGGAGGCCTGGGGGTGGTGGTGGGAGGTGGATGGGGTCGGGAAGGCAGTCGGGACGGGGGGGTTGGATAAGGGTGTGGGATCCTGGGGGGCAATTGGGGCAGGGGGTCCTGGGAGGGGGTGGTCGGGGATGAGGAGCAGAGGGTGGTTGGATGGGGGTGGGAGTTCCGGGGGGGCTATCAGGGTGCGGGGGTGTGGATAGGGGTTGGGGCAGTCAGGGGACAGGGAGCAGGGGGGTTGGATGGGGGCGGGGGTCCCGGGAGGGGGCAATCAAGGGTCAAGGAGCAGGGAGGGTTGGATGGGTTGGGGGTTCTGAGGGGGGCAGTCAGTGGGCGGGAAGTGGGAGGGGGCGGATAGGGGGTGGGGTCCAGGCTGTTTGGGGAGGCACAGCCTTCCCTACCCGGCCCTTCATACAGTTGCGCAATCCTGATGTGGCCCTCGGGCCAAAAAGTTTGCCCACCCCTGTGCTAGGGCCTTGCTGATGCGGGAAGGGACAGAGCCAACAGGGAAGGGTGCTGCTGGTGTTGCAGGGACTTGGAGCTGCTAGAAATGGAATATGTTAAACAGTTCTCTTCAAGCTGCGTGCTGGCTGCCTCGAAGTGAAACGTGCCCTCCACTTCCCCTTCCCCATTCCCTGACGGAAACGAAATCGACTCAAGAAGCAAGGGATTTGCTGGCCAGGCCTAAGCGCTCCCCCCATCCCCCCCCACTGCAGCCAAATCCCATTTCCTCTGAGCCACTTGCACTCCTGCACAGGAGTGGTGGGCTCCAGCTCTGAGCCAGGCCTGCATATAGGAATCAAGTGCACGTTAGTTGGCTCCCATCAGAAGAATAACCTACTGATGTGGCTGTCTCCCTCCTGGGCTATTCAACTCTGGGCCCTTCTATAGCACTTCACAAGGACAAAAAAGGCCCCGGTAGCTTTATCTGCTGCCCACTCCTGGGCTGGAGGAGACATGTTACATCCCTGTCTCTTTTGTCAGAGTAACTGTTGCCCCAGGGCACACCCTACCAATGACTCGGACATCCTGGGCTCTGCCCCAGGAAACTGCCCAGCAGACAATAATGGTTTTAGAAAACTCCAGTGCCCTCTTGTGTTTTTTCCCCTCCCTGACCCAGGCGGGACAAACAGCCTATGTCCGTGGGGGAGGACGGCACCGACGCTGACGTGAGTGCTGGGCCCAGGACGGTGGAGGAAGAGGTAAGACGCCAGGTGTGGTGTGCGTCCTTCCTGTGTGCAGTCCCTCTGTGCGCCAGCAGGGGGAGTGCGGGCAGTATTCCAGCAGTCCTCTGCCTGGTGTGTGCTAGGTACTGGACTGGTAGGTTAAATGGTGGTGGGTGACCTTAGGCTGCAGACTCAGATGCCAAGTCTAATTGTGCCCTGCCTGATTAGTTGCTATGATCACTTGCCAGCAGGCCAGTCCCAAACTGCTATTGTCTGGCTACGGGGTATTTAGCTTCCACAGCACTTGTCCCTGCCCCCAAACACCCTGGGCCTGGGGGTTTGGTCTCTACAGCTATGTCTGCACTTATGGTGGTGAGTCGAGCACAGACACACCTGTAGCTACACACCAGAGGGAAAGGCTCCTGCAGTGGGGAGGCAGCAGGGACCTGCTGGGGCTTTTCCTCGCTGGCAGAACCTTTTACCATGGCGGGAAAGGCTTCTGCAGTGGGGAGGCAGTGGGACACACTACTGTTAAAAGTAGCAGTGTAGACATGGGAGGCCCTGCTTGGGCGTGTTTATACCCTAGGGGTCAGGCCTGTGGGGGACTGTATTCTACTTGCCTAAGGCGTGTCTATGCTGCTAGCTGGGCGTGCAGTATCTGTACTCTACACGCCACCATAAGTGTAGTCTTATAGCATTCCACCCCTTCACCTCATGGGACAGAGCCCTCAGCCTCTGCAGTCCTCCAGCTCCACCCCAGAGACTAAACGCTTGACATCCATGGCTCTCTCTGTCCCAGGAGGTGGAGGGCTGTCAGCTGAAGGGTGTGTGAATGCTTGCCTGGCCATACTGAGGGCTGGGAGAGCCTTTAGCAGGTGCACCATATAACTGTAATGGCTAACCAGCAGCACTGCTTGTGGGAGCCTGGCGTGCCGCCCTCGGGGGAGCAGTGGCTGCCCTGTGGTGTCTGTGGAGATGAAAGGTTCCCAGCTCCAAGGCCCCTGGGAGCTAGGGACATTTCTCAGGGCCTGTTGAGGCTCCCAGGCTCAGTGCACTGTGTGTGTGTGTCACACTGCCTCTATACAGATAACCGTGTATCGGTGAATTCTGCTGCTATCCCCAAACTCACTGGCCACCATGTTCTAAGGCATTTCTGCTAAGACGCCAGCTTGCATTGGAAGGAGTTTGCCACCAAGTATCTGGGAGCCCATGGTCCCTGTGCACCGCTTGGAGGGCTCCCACTGGCTCTCTGCCTCCTCTCCTCAGTCCCGGGTTCAGATGCAGAGCTGCAGAACTGTTCTTGTTTGGATCAGGGTAGACTGAGCCCGGGGCCAGGAGTCACTCCATGACCTTGGGCATGTCACTTCCCTCCCCCGTGGCCCGGAGACCCTGACCTGCCATCGGGGGTGCTGTGGGGATCAGCAGAGTGTGTCTGTACGGCATGTCAAAGAGAGACAGCTCTCTGTGTGAAGTGCTCCATCTTACTGCTCGCTCTCTGCAGTTCCTCTCATTGGATGACATCAAGGACACCAACGTGGTGAGCGTGGACATGAAGAAAGATCACCAGCCTAATGTAAGTGACGCGGTCCCCGTCCTTCATGCCCTCCCTGCCCCTCTCATGTCCCTTCTGCCTCCTGATCAGGGGGTTTCCGAGACTAGAGTCTGCCATGTCCAATGTGCCAGCTTGCTCACCCCCCCCCCCCTCTAACTGAGCAGTGCTGTTAGGGGAGACCTCTGCCAGCGAGGGAGTATTTCCAGGCATTCCTGCAGCCAGAACCCTCCTCAGCAGCAAGTGGTGACACACCCTGGGTACCAATGGCTGCCATCTGGCTGGTGAGAGCTGGTGTCTGTACCCTGGCAGGACGGTGCTGCCCAGCGCCCAGCCTGCCCTGATAGCCCTGAGAAGCAGATGAAAAAGCTCTCTGTATGTGTGAATGCGTCTTCCCGGCTGCAAGGGCCCTGTCTGTGGAGTGCATCCGGGCCCCTCTCTTCCTGTGATGGGCAGCTGGGATCATGCTGTCCTATCTTTGCAGACTGTGAACATTGTCCCCTTGACTCCGATGGCCCTGGTACCCCCAGAAGAGACAGAAAAGAAGGACAACCCCCTGTTCAGGTAAAGGCTTCCCTCGTAATGGCTTTCAGTCACTCCTCTCCTGCCATCTGCTTTCTGTCTCTCTTGGATTTTCTCACCATTAGTGTTAGGGTCTGGCCCTGCTCAACATCTTCATTAACGGGCTAGAGGAGGGAGAACAGCAGGGGGAGGGAAATAATCCAGAGGGCTCCAGCGAGTTCAGAGATATGGGCAGGACATTGCGTGAGGTTCCTCATGGGAAACGCAACTGGGGGAAGAACAATCATGGAAGGACAAGCCTGGGGATCAGCCAGGGACCGTCAGGAATGGAGGTGGGAGAGTGAGAAGCCAATCCGACATGAGATGAGATGGGCCACCATGAGCCTGGGCTGATAGAGGCCTTGTGTGCTGGAGCAGGGAGGCTCCTCTGCCTGGCTCCGGGGAGATCCTAGCTGGGATCCTGCACTCAGCTCTGGCCCCATTGTATTGGAAAGGGGGGGTCTGTGCAGGGGCGGGGGCAGTTCAGAGAGCAACAAAGCATTTGGGGTGCAGAGGGAGAGATTTAGGAAGAGATGAGCGGAGCTAAACCTGCCCTGTCTGGCTAAACAACAGGGAGATATGACACCAGCCTGTGCTGCTTAGAAGAGCGTGGCCAGCCTGGAGACAAGGAGATCTTGGTCTCCCTTATGTACCCCCCCCCCCCACTAGGATCTGAGCCAAGAAGAAGTCCCATTCTATGCTGGCTTGGGGATGTGACTGGGCTCAATGGGACGCAGCAGGTCTCTCCCAGGTCTGGGTCTCTTTCCCTTCTTCCTGGCGCCCCACGTGACCTTTTACGAACCCATGCTCTGGCTGCACCCTGGAAACCAGCAATGGTGCTGGGTCAGAGCCGTTCTAACGCCGCTCTTTCTCCTCTCAGCCGGAAGGGGGAGATCCTGGCCAGCCGGAAGGATTTCCGCATGAACACGTGCACCCCTCACGCCAACGGAGCCTTCATGCTGGAGCTGGCGGGCCTCTCACCCACGCAGTGCTTCCAAGCAAGACACCAGGCTGGGGACCTTGGCAGCGCTACAGGTGCAGAATTGGGCTGGGAATCTCCCCTTACCCTCCCAAAGCCACTCCAAAGACCTCCTGGAAGGGGATGTGGGAGATGCAGAGTCCATCGGAGAGGCCGACCTGAGGGGTATGGGGGAAGCTGGCTATATAAGCCAGCCTTGTTTATGGCTGGCTGGAGTGGGCCTTGGTCACCAAACCAGCAGCTATTCAAGGGGGGTCCACAGAGAGCCAAGGGCTAAGACCCCAATGGGGTAATGCTTGGGGGACATCATTAACAAGTCTCTCCCTCTCCCCCGATTCTGCCTCATCCCTGCCAGGAGGGCAGACTGCCACCCCGGGGTCTGGAAACGCACCCATGGAGGTCAGTGCCTGTGAGATGCCTATCCCAGTCTTGAACTTCTCTGAAAATGAAGGTGAGATATGTGGCCAGTTTGCTGTGTGAGATCCGGGGTGCTGGCAGGCTTTGGTTAGGGTGGCACCCCCATAGCATGGGCCCCCGGCAGGCCGGTTCCCAACCACAGGGGTCAATGGGGCAGCTCGAGTTCTCCCTGGCACTGGCAGCCCTGTGCTGTGCGGGGTGTTGGAGCCTATGTTATGAACGAAACCCAGTCTTGTTCTCTCAAGAGCTGCAGCCTTCAAAGCAGGGCTGGTTTTCAGAATTGAAGGAGAGGTTCCCTCTCGGGAGCAGGGAGGGCGGAGGATGGATGGCTTCCCAGGGGCTGTTCCTACGCTGGTTGTGGCCCCATGGATGGAAAAGGACCCAGGAGTGACTGTGCCCCTCTCCGGTAGGTGCTGTGGCACCAGACGGGGGTGGTGATGACGATGCAGGAGGAGGAGACGATTTCTTGCCTGATGCCCCAGAAGGGGGCGTGGAGACCAGTCCTGCTGCTGTCGAGCACATTCAGCAGCAGAAGGTAGGAGTAGGGCGGTCGTCGTGGGGGCGGCATGGGGAGGTGGGGCTGCTGCGCTCACTCCTGTCCAGCAGCCAAGGGTCCCCACAGGCCCAGCTGATCAGTCTCGCCTCTGTACGATGCTTCAGGAAACTAACTGCCTTGTTCTCTGCCTGCTAGAGTGTGCTCGAGGGCAAGGGGTACATGCTGCGGGAACGGGCCCCGGCCGTGGAGCCCAGCGCCCACATAAAGGTGAGAGCGGGCGTAGGGACACATCCCGAGAGGCAGCAGAGCCCCTTTGGGAATGAGAGCAGTTCCCAGATAGTAACTCAGGGGGAGGCTGGTGATCTGGGAGCTTCCCCACTGCACTGGGTATGCCAGGGAGCAGCTCCCAGTGGGCACAGGCCCTAGAGCTCATCGCTGTGGGTCCTGAACTGGCTGCCTCAGCCATGCTTCGGTGACACGGGGTGCTCCCTGCCTGCTCAGGGAGGGGGACTGCAGTGGGGAATCGAGTGGGAACTGAGCCTGGCCACCAAGCTGCCCCATTCACCGTTCACTCACGTTCTGTGCCAGGAGATGCTGGATCCGTGGCGAAGCCTTGACCCCTTTGACGACTCTGAGGATAAGCCCTTTAAGAAAGGTAACGAGGGGCCAGCTGACGGGTGACTTGGCCTGGCTGCTCTCTGGGGTTTAGCAGCTGCTTCACCATAGCAGGGCCTGGGATGATATCCTAGCCTGGGTGTTTAGCTCCAGGAAGCAGGAACCACTGGAAGGGTGCGTGTGCTGTGAGCAGGGAAGCCCCCATCTTAAAGCCTCCTGCTGTCCATGGAGCAAACTACCATTGTCTCTAGATGGGGGGTGGCTAGTAGAGTGAATGTGGCTGCCCCCATCCTGAGTTGAGCCGTGCGACCCGGAGAGAGTGGGTCCCTGCCTGCCTGGACCGGAGCACCCAGCCTGCGTTGCCTGCTGGGCCCGGTGGCCTCTCTGGGAAGAGCCCCTGCACTGACTGAGAGAGCGGCTGCAGCCCAGGCTTTGACTCCCTGATGCTGTAAAGCAAAGGGGCCTTCCTCCTTCCTGGCCAGCCCAAAACCCGCCTCCCCAGGCGCTTGCAGGATTGCTCCGTGCTGGGAAGAGGGGTGGTGTCAGGCCCCAGCAGCGCGTCTTCCAGTGCAAAAGAGTGCGGAGCTGCCTCTGAAGTGGAAGGCAGATCTGGCGGGGACTAGGCTTACAGGCCTTGTCCTGAGTCCTGCGGCATGTGACTGTGTGGCTGGGCGTCAGTGGCTGCTAACGCCCACCCAGCCGCCCAGGGGTCTCCCTGGAACCTGCGCCCGGTGCAGAGACTGGCAGAGCCCCCCCTGCTTCCTTCCTTTCCCCACCCATTGTGACTGCAGCTCACTCCCTTCTCTGCACCTGGCTCCAGGCAGACCCTTCACGGTGCCGAGTGACCTGGACGACGTGCCCGGCAGCAAGCGGAAGAGGCGGGCACCCAGGAAGCTGCAGGACTTCATGAAGTGGTTTTCTGCAAGCCGTGAGTATCTTCGCTCCAGCTCTGCTCCCCTACCTTGCAGCCTGCTCCCTGGCAGGGCCCTTCTCTGCCGAGAGACGTGGCCTCTCGACACCCCCAGCCTCAGCATCATAGAATCAGTGTTGAAGAGACCTCAGGAGGTCATCTAGTCCAACCCCCTGCTCAAAGCAGGACCCATCCCCAGACAGATTTTTACCCCAGTTCCCTAAATGGCCCCCTCAAGGATTGAACTCACAACCCTGGGTTTAGCAGGCCAATGCTCATAGTGGCTGGTGTCTGGACTCTGTCCTGGGGACTCCCCTTGTTCTAGTCACATGGTGTGTGGCCCTTGTACTCAGCCCATCTCCTGCCTGCCATTTGGTGTGGATCACAGGACTCCCATCCAGCCCAGTAACCCGCCTCCGCTGCATCAGGAAGGGACAGGAAACCCCAGAACAGAATATGCTGCCCGGGGCAGCAGACTGGGAATTCCCCAGATGGGTAATGGACGTTGAAAGGCAGAGTGGCCCCGTCAGCCTATTGTGATAACAAATTCCATTTAGTTCAGGCCGTCCCCCCACCTCAGGTCCACACACACCAGAGATTCTTGCATTGCCCAGCGTAGAACTGCACTGTGGAGACTGGCAGGGGAAAAGGTGGGGGCTTGCAAGCCTGGGGATGGGGTTTGAAATCATGGGATAGGCCATTCTAGTTGGGCGGTCTTGCCAAAGTGATCGGCAGTGAAACACTTCATGGTGCTGACATTTAAAGTGTAGTCATCGTGATTCAGCGTCGGTCTAACTGGAGGAATGGCGCAGAGCTATTGGTTCAGACTGTCTGCAGACTCAGGCAGATGTAGCTGTATCAGTTATGCGTGGTTCACATTGTCAAGGTTTTCTCTAAAGCTGAGGGCCCACAAGCTTCCTAAAAATGAAAACTCATTCTCATTCTCCGCTGCCGGGGCGCAGAGCTCGTGGGACCTGCCTGTAGGGGACGGTTTTTCCCAACACCTCTCAATTACTCTGGTTTCTATTCCTTATACGTGTTCCCTGCCTAATAGAATTGTGGGTGTTCTCATCTACAGATTACACGTCTGGTCCTTTCTGAGCTCAGTAAGGTCACTGCTACGAGAGGACTGAGCGCGTCTCATCAGTGGCTGCCCTTTGCTCGGGTATCATGAGAGAGCAGAGAGCGGTGTCTGATGTGACCGTCCCTAACCCGCTTGTTTGCATCCCTCTATCAGGTCCTCTCGCCGCTTTTTCCCCAGTGGCGCAGGCCTCCTTAGGCTGCCCTGCCTCTCCAGAGCAGGTTCTGGTAACCCTGTAACCGTGTTGTGGTACCAGGGCTGGTAAAGTAGCTTGCATGGCTACAGGGCTTTTTGAGAGGAGGTGGCATCATCATCCGGCATCCATGTTTGTGTCCATCTTATCCGGGCCCTATTGCTGTAGTTTCAGAGCCTTGCCATCTGTAATATATTGCTCCTCCCCACCCCCGAGAGGCCTGGCAGGGTATCCTCCCTGCTGGTCACCTGAGTCACGTTGTCTCTGGGTCTCAGTCCTCACCCTAGAAGACCCAGGGAGTCAGGAAGAGCAGGAACTTGAAC
Organism: Chrysemys picta bellii; assembly: GCF_011386835.1. Lineage (NCBI taxonomy): Eukaryota > Metazoa > Chordata > Testudines > Emydidae > Chrysemys > Chrysemys picta. Next base: position 4,143,165 of record NC_088791.1, read on the forward strand.
CCAGGTCACCTCAATCCTCGGCCGGTGCCGAAAGCACTGGGTCAGCCACGCATCTGTCCTTAATCCCACTCCTGCCCCCAATAACCTGCTGGCTGGTGTCCGACTGACAGGGCTATCCCCGCAGAACCCGGCTGTCTAATGTCACCCGTTTCTGGTCTCTCTCCAGAGAACGACAGAGCCGACAGCAGAAGAACCAAGAAGAAAGGGCCAACGTTCGCTGGTGAGAGGGATGTGGCTGGTGATGTGCGCGAGAGGCAACATCCCTTTGCTGCCCACTCTGCTTGCCATAAACGCCCCTCCCCTCCCACACTCAAACGCCTCTGGAGCCTGCTTTTCACGGAGCCCCACAGAGCGAAACCAAAGAGTGCGTCAGCACTGTCCCAGCCCCAGAGCGTTCCTCCCGGCTTGTCTACACTGGAAACGCTCTGGCGGCACACTGCAGTGTAGACACTAGCTATGCTGACAGGAGGGGTTCTCCCATTGACTGGGCCAATCCGCCTTCTTGAAAGGTAGGAGCTAGACCGACGGAAGAGTCTGTCTACACGGGGACTTAGGTCGGCTTCGCTGCGTCGATCCGGCATGTGGATTTTCACACCCCCAAGTGATGTAACTCGGTCGACGCACTTTTCTAGCATATACCAGCCCTCGGCTCCCACGTGGCGGGCAATCCAGGCGGTGAGGTGTAGGGTTGGGGGAAGAATGTGCTTTGAGCCCTCTTCCCACCTGGACACACACGTTCCCCACCCCAGGGATCGCTGGGCCAAACTGGTTGGGGCGGGATGCCCAGCCAGCTGTCTCACTGCAGGGGGATGGGAACTGCATACCCCGTTGGTTAGCAGCAGCTCCCGCCCCAGGGCTTTGGCTGTATGTGCCTGTCCTGGAGCTCTTCCTTCCCTCGGGGGCGAGGGTGGAGCCCAGCCAGTTTGTGACTGCAGCCAAGCCAGGGCTGTGCCTAGAGCCCGCGGGCAGGAGTCGTGCCGGGTGTCCATGCCACGCAGCCCGGCTCCGTCCGTCTCTGCCTGGCAGGGCAGTTCCCATGTTCCCACTGTGTCTTGGCAGATCTGGAGGTTCTGTACTGGAAGCAGCTGAAGGAGCGGATGGCCGTGCAGAGGAAGCTGCAGAGGAGAATGGTGAGGCAGCAGCGACGCTGGGGCACGAGTGTGAATGTGGAGGTGCCCTCGGTCTGCCTGCAGAAAGGGGCAGGTTCCTGTGAGCGCCTGTGCTGTCACGGGTCTGGGTGGCACTTGGGCAGCCACAGGGATTGGCCAGTGGCTAGGGCACCTTTCCTAGGGCAGGGACCATGTGGGCCGCCCCACCCAGCACGTACTGCTCAGGAGTTCGGGGTGCCATGGGGATGTAAATCCTGAGGACAACCGCCGGCTGGTGGCAGGCAGGCACTCGCACGGAGACCAGCAGTGATGGCCAGGCCTGTTCCCTCTCCCAGGGGCTGCTGCTGGGGAAGCATCTGCAGGAGGAGGAGCTGCTGGAGGAGGCCGAGGAGGAGCTGAATGCCGTGGAGGAGGAGCGAATGGACGACTACCTGGACCGCGACGGGGGGGCAGGTACTCCCGAAAGCCTCGGAGCTGGGGCAGTCTGTGTGCCATCACTGCTGCCCTGGGCACGGGATCCTGGCCACCGTTCCTCACTCCTGCCCCAGGAGATCTGGGCCAGTTCGTGCCCATCAGAGGGGTGACATTTGCTACGTTGGCCAACCCTGCTAGAAACTGGAGTGAAAATTGGGGCTGGGGCTGTTGTGGCTGCCGGACAGTGTCTGCTCTGACCTGCTGAGCTGGGCCATACTTGAGCTAGACAGGCAGGCTCTGTGTCCCTCTCTGCCCCTTGGAAGCCAGCGCAGGATTTCCAGGCCCAGGGCAGCTGCTGTGTGACGACTTTGTCCTGTCTTGGGTGAGCCACGGACCGAGCAGGCTGCAGGGACTCCCCACAATCCCTGCTCCCCTTGGCTCGGCAGCTCCGCGCTAAGCAGGACTCAACGTCTGGGTGGGAACTTTCCCATGAACCCTTGGCCAGAGTCCTTTCTCCTTCTGCAGATGACTTCCTGGAGCAGGACGACATCCACCCGGAGGCCCTGGAGCAGCTGGCCGAGGGCGACCTGGGTAACGTAGTCCCAGCAGATCCCCTTTCTTGTCGCAGACAGGCGCAGCCTCATTTACCCTGAGGGGCCTGTACTGGCAATGTGCCTGAGCCTGGGAGCTCAGCAAGGATGTGTAACGTAGAGTGGGCGTTACCATAGCTTGGCACCTGTGGACTACGTGTCCCAGCATGCAGTGCTCCATCTTGCAATGGAGCACTGCATGCTGGGACCTGTAGTCTCCATGGGTTGCAGTTATGTTAGAGATGAGTAGAGCTCTACCAAATTCACAGTCCATTTTAGTCAGTTTCATGGTCAGAGGGTTTTAAAATTGGTCAGTTTAATGTTTTCAGATGTTTACACCTGAAACTTCAGGGTGTTGTAACCGTGGGGGTCTCAATCCAAAAAGGGGTCTTGGGGGATGGGGTATCGCAAAACTGTTGTAAAGGGGTCGTGGGATTGCCACCCCCACTTCTGCACTGCCTTCAGAGATGGGTCTGATCTCTGCCCCCGCCTTCCCCCAGAGTGGCTGTGCAGGGGAAGTCCCACTCCTCCCCAGCCTGGCGGACCAGCAGCTGGAGCCCAGTGAAAGGTAGGAGCCCCTGGGTGGGGTGTCCCCAGCCCTGCCCCTTCCCTCCAAAGCTAGATTTCACGGTAGAGGTCTGGCCCATGATGTGTTTTTCACGGCTGTGAATTTGGTAGGGCCCCAGAGATGTGGTTAGCTGCACCAGCCCCATCTGGCCTGTGGGTTCATCAAAAGCTGTCTATGTTAGGAGAGTGGTGTGTCTCCCCACCCCTGAACATGTGCACGCATACACGTTTGTGCATACACGTTTGTGCATACCCTGCTGCTCAAGTAGCAAGCTCCATGTGCTTCCCGGGGACAGTGAGCCCCATGGCGCTGGGGAAGTCATGTCCCTGTTAGTGGGTTGGCAGGGTATCCGTGAGGACTTGCGCTGTCTCGGAGCGGCAGCGCCAAGCTGCTCTGAGCTATAGCTTCCCCTTCGCTTTCAGGCCCCTGCGCGATCCCTGACTCCCTGAGCTATGAGGAGCTGGTGAGGAGAAATGTGGTACGTACCCATCCCCCGGGGGGTTGGCGCAGAGCCTCTCTGCCTGAGCCTGGCTCTGCAGCGCCACCTGCCCATTGGCCCTTCTTGCTGCCTGGGCAGCCGTGCCCTTCTGATGTTGCAGCTAAGGGCCGTGGCTTTCCAGAGATGCCTGTAAATGTTCATTCCCTCCCAGCCCAGGAACAAGAGGGATGGTGGGGGGCAGGCTGGACTTGTTAGCAGGTTGGAAAGCCTGGACCCAGCTGGGCCAGGGACAGCATTGGATTCTCTCAGCCTTTTAGTGGTCTGATCCTCCATTTCTAGCCTGTGCCCTTAGAGGGCCAGGCCTGAGCTCTCCAGCGGAGAGCGGGAGCTGCCTGGCTGCTCCATGGGGTGGGCCCTCAGCGCTGGAGAGGTGAGCACCACCAATCCCATTGCAGCCAGGGGACCGTGCCCCTGCCTCAGGTGTGGGGATCAGCCATATCTGGAAACGCTGGCACGAGTGACCCCTGCCCACGTCTCCATTTCAATGTTCCCCTGAGCCCGGTGGGGAGGTGGGAGTGAGGCAGAGCTGGAGTGGGGGCTGGAATCTGCCTCCCTGATCCCCCATCTCTCCGTCCCCAGGAGCTGTTCATTGCCAACTCCCAGAAGTATGCCCGTGAGACGGTGCTGTCCCAGCGTATCCGTGACTGGGAGGACAAGATAGAACCCAAGCTGCAGGAGCAGGTGAGGCTGGAGCATGGGAACCTGCCCCCGGCTGTGGGGGAGCTGTTCCGGGCAGCACACGGGCTGGGCTCTCTGCAGGGATGAGCCCCAGGGGTGGGTGGAGTGCGCAGCAGAGGGCTGGGAGTGAGGGTGGCTGGGCCACTGGCAGTGGGGCACACAGGGTGTTGCTGAAGTGAGGCTTGAGAGCACATCCCCGTCCCTGTCTCCCTAGGCTCTGTGCAGCTTTGCCCAGAGCTCTCAGCCTGGTACTCCGCTCCCTGCAGGGAAGCCCATGACCTGGGTCCTGCTCCCTGTTGGGCATCTGTCTTACCCTGTTGACTTAAAGGCGCTGCCACCCCCTGTTGCGTCTGTGATTAGCTGCTGCCTGGGGAATGAACGGTGGCATAACCTAGAGTAAGAGCCCAGGGATGGGCGGATCCCAGCACTGTTGCTGCCCACCTAATCCTGGCCCATAGTCCCCTCTGCCAGTCTGAGGGTACCTCTGACATCTGCTGGTGCCCCCCAGCCTGGGCTTTCCCCATAGCTCTGCCGGTGCCCCTCAAACCCAATCTGCAGCCCCCCTGCTATCCTGCCCTTGGCTCCCACCACAGCTCTGCCGGTGCCCCTAAGCCGTGGACGGACAGTGACAGTTGTAACGTGGTTTAGGGCAGGGGCTGCCCGGGTCATCCTCCCACTCCCCCAGGAGTTGGCCAGCGTTTGCTAGTGGCCATGGGTGAACGGGGCTTGGCCTGGCCCCTCAGTGCTGGGCGCAGTGTCTAACTCCCCCTCTCCCGCGCAGGAGGAGCGAGCTGCCTTCGACATCCACAGCTACGGGGACCAGCTGGCGGCGAGCTGTGGGCGGCTCGGCGAGTGGCACTCCTTCGCCAGCCTGGTGGCAGGGAAGCCGGCCTTCGAGGTGTGTCGCTCCATGCTGGCCTCGCTACAGCTGGTGAGTGTCTGGGCTCAGGCTGCCTCAGGAGGGTACCCTGCTCCCCGCGGACAGCAATCGGCCCCTCCACCCTGCCGTGGGGCGGGCGGGCGGCCTCCCCCAGAGCTGCCTACAGTTGGAACTCCCACGCAGGCTGCTGCCCTCTACCCTTGGCTGAGCACAACTACGCAGGGTCTTTGCGTGCAGCTGCATTGCTGCCCCCATGTGAGACTCTGCAGGCCCTGACCTGTGCCCCCACACCAGGGGTGTGCCCCAGCAACAGCTCCTGCCCCCACTCCTGGACCCCAGTCCTAGCCAGTCCCCTAACCCTGCTGTTGCCCCCTGCAGGCCAACGACTACACGGTGGAAATCAGCCAGGAGCCAGGCCTGGAGGAGGCGGTGGACACCATGAGGCTGCGCCTCCTGACCCAAGAGCGAGCGCACGAGCGATTCCGCACCTACATGGCCCCCTCTGTGTCAAACTGACAGTGCCCCTGGCTTTCTGGGGTGCATGGCACCCCCAGGGGCTGCTGCGTTCCTGCCCCTTCCTTGTGTATATACTGAGCTCCGGCAGCATGCCCTGTACAGCCTGTCCCTTTCGCTGCCTCTGCTGTCCCCTCTGCCTCTCCCTTTGCTCTGTCTCTTTCCATTGGCACAGCCTGTGCAGTAATAAACCATGGGTGCGGTTTTGTGAAGTGCTGTCCCTGCGAAGGGGGGATTGGGCCATGGGCCGCCAGGCGAGCAGGGCAGGCTGAGGCTCCAGAGGCTATAAACAAACCCCCTCCCCATTCCCAAGCTGGGCCCAGCTTTTGACCCCCAATGCTCACAGGCCAGGAGTGGCGGATCCTGTCTCGTCCTTCCTATTCCCCTCTCCCCCAAAGCGTGCAACTGTGAAAGAAAAACATGGCTCTACGTGATTCCTTCCTCAGCTGCCAGCATGGGCAGCAGCCATAAGACTGGGGTTAGACCAGCCAGCCCAGTGGCCTGTCTTCTGATGGTGCCTGAGGCTTCAGAGGGACTAACAGAACAGGGCCATTTATCGTGTGATCCAGCCCCTGTCCTGTCCCAGCTTCAGTCAGAGGTTAGGGCCACCCGGAACAAGGGGTTGTCCCTGACCAGCTTGGCTAATACCCACTGCTGGACCTGTCCTCCAGGAATTTACCTAGTTCTTGAACCCAGTTATACTTTTGGCCTTCACAACATCCCGTAGCAGGGAGTTCCACAGGCTGACTGCACAAGAAGTACTTCCTTTTGTTGGTTTTGAACCTGCTGCCTATTAATATCACTAGGTGACCCCTAGTTCGTGTGTTGTGTGAAGGGGTAATTAACACTTCCTGGAACATTTTCTCCTCACCCTTCATGATTTTACAGGCCTCTATTGTATCCCCCCTTAGTTGTCTCTTTTCCAAGTTGAACAGTCCTAGGCTTTCTAATCTCCCCTCATATGGAAGCTGTTCCAGTCCTCCAACCATTTTTGTTGCCCTTCCCTGTACCGTTTCCTGTTGTAATCGAGCTTTGTTGAGAGGGGGTGACCAGTGTTCCAAGTACGGGCGGGGGCACCATGGATTGAGTGTGGGGCGCATGCTGCTCTGCCTCTCTTCTTCCCCCCAGCGGGACTGCGCAGGCTCCACAAGGTGCTGCCTGAGCCTGCCGTGGGGTGGGGGTGGGGGGGAGCCGCTAGGCATGCCTGGCCTGGGACCTGCCCCAAACTGGCCTGGTGTCCTTTGGGCCTTTTGCTGGTGGAAGGAGCTGAGTCCTTTAATCGGTGGCATTAGAGGCCCCAGGTTGTGGATTCGACAGCAGGAGACCTGGCTCCCCAGGCTGGGCTGAGCCCCACAGACCAGCCAGCTCCTCCCAGGAGACTTGGGGGGAAATACTCACCCCCTTGCTCCCCTTAAATATCCACCCAGGATGGCTTTGAATAATCTTTAGGTTCCGTGCAGCCTCCACCTCTCCCCACCACCCTGCCTGCAGCTTCCAGCCCATGGCGCTGCATCCAGCCAACCCCCCCAATGTACAGCACAGCCGCTCTGCTGCTGCCAGCGCTCCATCAACCACAACCGCTCAGGCGCCCCCCACGTCGTCCTCTTTTCTAGGAGACTCGGGGAGTTTGGCTGCTCTGCCCGTGCTAGGGGTTAATGGCAGCACCGCAAGCTGGGCTGGGAGCTGCAGAGCAGCAACTGGGTCTGATGGTGACAGGCCTGGTCGAGCCAGTTTAGAGAACAGCACTCATGGTGCAGCTTAGGGGGGATCTGCCCTAGCTGGCCCAGGAGGGACCAAGCCCCTGTGGCTGTGTGGGGTGTGTGTGTGTGTCCCGCCCACCTGGTGCAGGAGACAAGCCCCTGTGGCTGAGGGGGAAGGGGTACTGGCCACCAGGCCCAGGAAGAACCAAGCCCCTGTGGCTGTAGGAAAAGGGGCCCTGGCCACTGGGTCCAGAGGGAGCTGGGCCCCTGCAGTTGCAGAAGGCCCCTCCCGCTGCCTGTTTCACAAGGCTCAGCACGGAGCAGCAGTGCTGGGCTACGGAAAGGAGATCAGGCCCCATCGTTCTGCTCCGGCTGCAAGCCGGGCGTTTATTGTCGTGTGGCGCTCAGCTGAAGAGCGTCTGGTAGGTCTCCATGTGCCCCCTGATGTTCTGGACGATCTGCGCCTCACTCTTGCTCCGGTTGTAGTAGTCCAGGAAGAGCCCGTCGGGGCTGAGCAGGTAGATGATCACCGTGTGGTCGACGATGTAGTCCTCGTCCTCGTCCCTGGGCCCGGCGCTGTAGTACACGCGATAGGCCTTGCCGGCCTCCCGCACGTGCTCCGGGCTGCCCGTCAGCCCCATCAGGCGCGGGTGGAACTCCCTCACGTACTTGGCCACAGCGGCCACGTCGTCCCGCTCGGGGTCCACAGTGATGAAGACGGGCTGCACCCGGGGCAGCTGGGGCTCCTGGTCCAGCAGCCGCACCACCTGGCTCATCTTCTCCAGCTCCTCGGGGCAGATGTCTGGGCAGTGGGTGAAGCCGAAGTAGAGCAGCACCCACTGCCCCAAGAAATCGGCCTTGGAGCGGGGCTGCCCGGTGTGGTCCACCAGGTGGAAGTCCCCCTGGCCGATGGCCACCTTCTTCAGGTCCTCGATGCGCTGCAGCTTCTGCTGCCGTTCCTTTTCAGAGCGGAGGTGGAGCCACGTGCCCAGGGCTGCCCCCCCAAAGAGGCAGGTGATGAGTAGCCGAGTCCTCAGCTGTAGCCGTGTGCCGGAGCCGCCGCTCGACGGGGCCCCCTGGGAGAACGGTCTCCTGGTGACCCTGTTCCAGGAAAGGGTCTGTGCTGCCCACCTCTGCTGCTGGGGCCCTGCTGCTGCACCTGGGAACCACTTTGCAGGCTTGGTGTATCCGCTACTACCAACTTCCCAGGCTTTTAAGCAGGGTGACGGCCAGACTGTTTTATGGGCTGTCGACACGAGCCACCTGGCGCAGCCGGCTGGAGGGCGTCTCTGGGCACGTTCCCGGAAAGCCCAGGATCTCCCCTGGAGGCTGAGCTGCTGGGCACCGCATGGAGCCAAGGGCCAGCGGCTCCGGAGCGGGAGGGTCTGAAACATCCTGGGCAAAGCTGAAAGGATGAAAAAGAGCCTCAGGTAACTAGTGTTTTGAGGCTGGGCTCATCCGTCACGTTCTGCAAGGCGGGAATTGGGGGCGGCCTGTACGCCAGCCCTGGGAGATTGTGGGAAGCCAGGACATAGAACAGATGTGGGAGAAACAACTGAGTCTAGACCCTCATGGCAGGCGGAGGCTGGTAACGCTGGAGCTCAGGCCAAAGGCTCCTGGACCATGGGGGGATCCCCACCTCCCACGGCTCTGTGGATGGACCAGGCTCCTGCCTTCCAGCCACGCCCCTCCCATTGCAGCCCTGGGCTCCCCACAGTGCTGCTGATGCCCCGCAGCCCCCTGGTGTCCTAGCTCCGGGTCCCCCCCGCTCTGCTGGTGCCCCTCATTCCCGACCCCCATCCCCCTGCTATCCCCGCCCCACGCTCCCCCCACTCTGCTGGTGCCCCTCACTCCCATCCCTCTGCTATCCCCACCCCAGGCTCCCTCCCCCAGCTCTGCCAATGCCCCTCACTCCCGACCCCCATCCCCCTGCTATCCCCATCCCCCTGCTATCCCCACCCCCCGCTCCCTCCCCGCTCTGCTGGTACCCCTCGCTCCCAACCCCCATCCTTCTGCTATCCCCACCCCCCACTCCTCCCCCGCTCTGCTGGTGCCCCTCACTCCCAACCCCCATCCCTCTGCTATCCCCGCCCCAGGCTCCCTCCCCCAGCTCTGCCAATGCCCCTCACTCCCGACCTGCAGCCCCTGCTATCCCCACCCCCCGCTCCCTCCCCACTCTGCTGGTGCCCCTCACTCCTGACCCCCATCCCCCTCTAGCCCCGCCCCCCGCTCTGCTGGTGCCCCTCACTCCCGACCCGCAGCCCCCGCAAACCTAACACTAGGCTCCCCCTCCCACCTGGTGTGAGCGCCGCGGTCTCTCCTCATCAGCAGATTCGCTCCGAACGCGCTCGTGTGCGGGACGCGCCCAAACGAGGAAGTGCCGTGACGAATCCCCCAACGCCAACGCGCACACACCGGGCCCCGCTCAACGCATGCGCAGTTGTACAGCCCGCCCGCGCTCTGGGCTCCGCGGCTGATGTGCGATTCCCGTCTGCCGGCAGCAGGGGGCGCTGCCCGCACAGCGCTGGGCGCGCGTGGCTGCCACCTGCCGGCGGGACGCGGGGCTGCTGCCGCGGTACAGCAGGCGGGGGGGCTGCGGGGGCCGGGCCGCTGGCACAGAAAACGGGCAAGACCCTCGTCTGCAGGGAGCCCCCCCACTGGGGGTGTCCCCCTCCCCCCACGGATTCCCCCATCTGGGGGTGTCCCCCCTCCCCCACAGCGCCCCCCAATTGGGGGGCGCTGGGGGGGAGGGGGACACCCCCAATTGGGGGGCGCTGGGGGGAGGGGGACACCCCCAATTGGGGTGTCCCCATTTCCCCACAGAACCCCCATCTGGGGGTGTCCCCCTCCCCCCACGGATTCCCCCATTTGGGGGTGTCCCCCCTCCCCCCCAGTGCCCCCCAATTGGGGGTGTCCCCATTTCCCCACGGAACCCCCATCTGGGGGGTGTCCCCCCTTCTGCAGAGCCCTCTACTGGGGGTGTCTCCCGTGCCCCTGCAGAGCCCCCCCCCCGCTGGAGATGCCCCCAATGCCCCTCATAGCCCCCCCGCTGGGGATGCCCTCCTCCTGGATCCCCCCCAATTACGGGTGCCCGTCACCCAAGGCCGCTGTGTCCCGCAGGCAGGACAGGAGGGCCGTGAGCTGCGCTGGAAGACAAGGGTTGCAGTCACGGCGGGACCTCCCTCTGCCAGCAGGGATCCAGCCCCGGCCTGTGACCCATAGTCGAGGGACCTGGGGTGGGCCCTTACTGCGCTGGCGCCGCCCGTCTGGCCCGGTGAACACCCCAGCGCAGGCGGCACGCGGCGGAGGAAGGCGTCGAACAGAGCCGCCAACGGTAGGGTGACCAGATGTCCCGATTTTATAGGGACAGTCCCGATTTTGGGGTCTTTTTCTTATATAGGATCCTATTACCCGCCACCCCGGTCCTGATTTTTCACACTTGCTGTCTGGTCACCCTAGCCAACGGAAGCTGCTTTGTCCCCGTGGGCAGCCCGGCAGCGAGCGGCAGCCCGACATGAGCGGCCTGCCTGAGTCGTGGTGGCAAGGCGGACGCCCGAGGGTGCCCGCGACAGAGTCTGGGCACCCTCGTTCTGGGTCGTTCTAGGGGGCAGCACCCCTAGAGCCAAGCGTCCGGCCCAGCCCAAACCTCCTGGCTACAGTGCAGCAGAGGGCGAGGGACTGGCTGTGACCTCAAATCATCACTGCGGGTAGCAGAGCAAAACACTTTATTGCTCAGTGGTTAGCGCTGGCAGGGGCTGGCACTGGGGTGAAGGGTGATGGCAAGTTGCACTGTCCAGGCGGCAGAGGGTCCCTGGGGGCAGCGTCTGCATGGGGCTGTGGGGAGCCAGCTGGCAGGGGACCCCGCCCTTCAGACAGAGCAGAGCAGTGCCTGGCTGCTCCCCAAGCCCTGCTCCCCTGTCACCTCCTCCAGTGATCGGCTGCCCTGTGGCAGGATGATCTCTGCGACCTTGCAGCTGGGCGCGAAGGGCTCCGAGCCTGCCAGGACCAGCGCCCCCTGCAGGGTGCGTCTCTGATCGTTGCTCAGCTCCGGGGTGTCGTAGTGAATCCGGATCCAGGGTGAACCTACGGAAACGGGGGGCGGGGGCTGAGACACTTGTCACCCCCTGCTGGGTCTGGGGAAGGACAGCACTGGGAGGGAGCGGGGCTCTTGGGGTGCATCTGCCGGGGCTGGGATGGGCAGCAAGGGCCTCGTTCCCTGGGCAGAGATGGGATCAAAACAGGAAGCAGCTGGTTCCTAACCCAAGAGACGGGGGGCAGGAGCTTCCCAGGTCGTCTTGGGGTGTCAGGAGTCATGGGTTGGCCTGGCCGGGGCTCCCCAAGTGTGCACCTGCTCTAATCCCATCCACCTGCTCTAATCCCATCCACCCCATTTGCAGTTTGGTGGGGGTGTAGTGCCAGGTGTCTCCCCCTCCCCAAGCCAGTGCCAGGCCCCAGCCCAGGGGCCCTCAGTCCAGAAGTGCCATCTACACCCAGGCAAAGGGAACCCAAGGGAGCCCCCAGGCTCTGTACCACTGAACTGGCAGTGTAGAATAACTGGATTATGCCAGGCAAAGGGGATGGGTGCCCCAGAGCAGGTCAGATACTGCGGGAATGGGCAGCGGAATAAAACCCTAAGATAGACAGAAGGTCCAAGGGACTGGCTGGTCCTGGCTGGAGTCTGGCCCCAGGAGCAGACCCCAGGGCAGGCAGCGCAGAGCAGGTGGGTGGGTGGAGAGCCCGGCAAGCAGACGCCCTGGGCGGGGTGCGCTTGGCTCTTACCTTTAGCCACGCGCTGCCCCACCGTCACCAGCAGCTCGGCCCCCACGTGGTGGTTGATTGGCTGCCCCTTCTGGGTGCGGCCGGCTCCCAGCTCATGCAGCACCTGGGCGATGGGCAGGGCCTCGACCCTCTGCACTGTGCCTGGGGAGAAGGGCGGAGACAGGTCAGCAGTTACGGAGCTCGCGAGCCGGGGCTGGGGTCACAGGCGTGGGGATGGGGGGGGGAGCTTGGAGACATTGGGGTGCAGAAGGCAGCACAACCTGCCTCCCCCACTGTCCCTTGCGGTCAGGGCGGGGGGCACTAGCCTGTGCCCCTCTCCCCAGCACCAGCTCCTTTGGTTCCTATTGCGGTGGGGGGCAGAGAGCAGCTCCCCCTGTAGGCTGGGGCTGCCCCATCCTCGTTCCCCACCCCCGCTTACCGTCCTGGGCCGCGGGCAGCTCCTCCTGGCCACGAGCCCGGCCGAGCACCTGGTAGCGCTGCTCCTCCGTCCCTGTGCACAGGGCCTGGGCCACGCCGGCCTCCACCCCCTGGGCCTGTAGCATGGCCTGGAACTTCCCCAGGGCCGAGCCATCAGCCAGCGAGGCTGCGATGCGGGCGGCGCCCTGCCCCACCGAGCCGGCCTTCCCGCACTGCCACAGCAGAGAGCCCCCTGCGCCGGGAGAGATGGGCTGGGGTCTCACTCCTGCACATGGAGACCCCCCCCCCCCCGCAGTCCCCTCCCACCCCTCTGCCCCAAGGTGCTGCTCTCGTCCCGTCGTCCCCGGCACAGCCCTCCAGCAAGCCTGGTATGTGGCAGCCCCAGGCTTGCCCCTGGGCCCCATTCCACCCAGTCACCCAGCTGTGACGGCGTGCCCAATGGCCCAGAGCCGCTCTCAGCTACTGGCCTCTGCCCCCACTTCTCCTCATGCTCTCAGTCCGGGGGCAAGGGGGTGGGGGGTGGGATATGACTGTAGCCAAGCCAGGGGCAGGAGGGGACAAAGGGCTGGCACTAGGAGGTGGCAGCTCTGTGTGGACGTTCATTCGTGTGAGTCCACGTCGGCTCCTCACACTGCCCGCACGGCTCTCCCTGACCCTCCACCTGCCCTGGGTGTGGGACACGGGCTGGGGGCTGCTTGGGCCCCCCGCACCACGGGCGGTGGAGGGTCTGCCGTGGCTCCCCACAGCTGCCCGTCTGGCTCTTATCATGGCTGGGCTGCGGCTCCGAGCCCCCCCCCCCCCCGAGTCGGAGCCCGGTCGGGGAGAGCTGCACCGCGGGACAGATGTGCAGGCAGTTGGGGGCGGGGAGGGGGCTGCTTTCGTCTCCACCTTTTGGGAGGGCTCTGGTGCCCGGCCTGCAGCCAGGGACTCTGGGCGGCTGGAGCCAGTGCTCACCTGCCCGCCTGACCTTCGGGGGCTGGGGCCGCTGGGGGCCGCGCTCACCTGCCCGCCTGACCTTCGGGGGCTGGGGCCGCTGGGGGCCGTGCTCACCTGCCCGCCTGACCTTCGGGGGCTGGGGCCGCTGGGGGCCGCGCTCACCTGCCCGCCTGACCTTCGGGGGCTGAGGCCGCTGGGGGCCGCGCTCACCTGCCCGCCTGACCTTCGGGGGCTGGGGCCGCTGGGGGCCGTGCTCACCTGCCCGCCTGACCTTCGGGGGCTGAGGCTGCTGGGGGCCGTGCTCACCTGCCCGCCTGACCTTCGGGGGCTGGGGCCGCTGGGGGCCGCGCTCACCTGCCCGCCTGACCTTCGGGGGCTGGGGCCGCTGGGGGCCGCGCTCAACTGCCTGCCTGCTCGGCAGTTCGGGGCTGAGGGGAGTGGGGAGCACTCAGGTGGCCCGGGGCTGGTGGTGGGGGGCCTATCTGGGCTCTGGCAGGGGAACGGGGGTGGGAGGTGCGGGGCCCTGGGCAGAGGGGGCAGTCCAGCTGGGGGCTAGCCTCCCGAAGCCCCCGTTCACCCGCCGCCCATACTCATCGCTGTCCAGGGATAGCATTAACCCTTGGGCAGCTCTTGTCCCCCCAGCGCTGTCATTCTGGAGCTCCCCACACCTAGTGTGGTGACCAGGTGATGCAGATCCGCTGGCCCCTGGCCCTCCAGGCACTGCAGGGCCTCCAGCACCTCCAGGGAGTGGCCCACGCGCTGCCCCAGGGGCCCGTCCATCCTGCTGAGCATGGCCACCGTGCAGATCCCCAGCCGGCTGCCCACCGACACCTGCAGGGACGAGAGGGAGGGCAGTGAGTGTTTGCGACAGCTGGGCCTGGGGACAGGATCCTGGTGTCCCCCCGGGGGACGAGGGGCAGCTCCCACCCTGCGTCACCATCTCACAGGGGCTGCAGACCGTGGTGTTGGCTCATGGTCCCAGCACCCCTCCCTTCCTGCCCGGCCCCGCCTAGCCTCCCGCTCTGGAGGCAGGGTGCCGTCCTGCTGCACATGGCAGACGGCTCCCCGGGAAGAACACAGACCTTCCTCTGGGGGTTGTCTTTGAGTGACAGGCACGTCCCAGCTCCCCTCGTGCCAGGGTACAGGCTGCCCGCCCCTGTGGTACAAGCATGGGAACTGGGCACTGCTCCTGGTGTCAGGGACCCGCGGGAGGCGTCTAGCCCCGTAGGGAGAGGGCAGGGGAGGCCAGTCAGCGCAGGGATGATGTGGGGACAGGAGGCCTCTGCAGGCAGAGTAGGGAGGGACCAGGCCACTCGGGGCTCCTGGGGTGGGTGGGGATGGCTGTGCCCCCTCCCCCAGGGTTGTCGTGTCTGGGCCGCTCACCAGGCTCTGGGCCAGGGTCCGGGCGCTGTCCAGGCTGGTGTAGAGGGCAGCGCTGCCGAACTTCACGTCCAGCACCAGGGCTGAGACCTTCTCTGCTGCCTTCTTGCTCAGAATGGAAGCTGCAGGGCCAGGGGGAGCCGGCTCAGAGATGGGGAGTCCTGGGCAACTCCCTTGCTGGGGCGGGGCGCTGCTGGCACAGCGCAGCTCCTGTCGGAGGGATCCCGCGGGCAAGGCTGGGCCCTGTGCCAGGAGCCCGCTGCTCCGGGGACTGTGCAACGCCCTGCCTTGATTTCCGCTCCCCCAAATCCCTGGCACCCTCCGCTGGCCGACCCACTGCTGGGCAGCGATGCCACACACGGCACAAGGAGTGAGCTCCTCGCTCTGAGCCAGCCCAAGGGGAAGGAGGTCACACCGGGGCTGATGGAGGCTGGACTTTGGGGTGAGAGGTCAGCTCTCTTCTCTCCGAACATGGCAGCCTTCTGGGTCCCCCAGGGCCCTCACCATTCCCAGCCCCCCTCCCCGGATCTCAGACATCGCTGACCGGGTGCAGAGCGCTGGCTCCCACTGCCCCTTGCAGGCTCTTCCACCCCAAGGGGGCAGCCTCAGTGTGGATTCCAGGGACTCCTGCCCCCTCGGTGCTACCCCACTTTCCTCCGCCCCCTGCCATGGCCCCGGGGAGGCAGCCAGGCAGCGGCGCGGGGGCAGCTGCCGTGGTACCTGTGATGAGGGGCAGGCTGTCGACGGTGGCCGTGACGTCCCGCAGGGCGTAGAGCACCTTGTCCGCCGGGACTAGCTCCTCGCTTTGCCCCACGATGCAGCACCCCACCTGTTCCAGGATGCACCTCATCTGCAGGAGCGGGGAGGGGCCATCAGTGTGTGACCCCATGTGCCCCCCAGAGCCAGGTGCAGCCAGTTACCCCAGCAGGGCCCTGGCTTGTGCCAGGAGGTGGGCAGAGCCCGGCTGCCCGCCCCCAGTGATGGGCAGAGGCACCGGGTGCAGGATGTCCAGCTGTCTGAGGCTCGGTGAGAAACCTGGACGAGGGGAGCGCCAAGGTACTGATTGGCTCTCCCCCGGCTCAGGTCTCCCCCTGCCTCCATCAGATGCCCCTTTCATGCGCTGAGCCCCTATGGGCTTGCTCTGTGTCCCCTCCCATTGTTCCAGAGGCAGGGGGCACTGGATTGGGGGCAGCACAATACCAGGCAGGCCCTCGGGTCTCCCTCCCCTGGCACCGACCCAGCCCCTGCAGCGGCCCCCTCACCTGCTCGGGGCTCTGAGAGACGTTGAACCCCGGCACGGACTCCAGCTTGTCCAGCGTGCCCCCGGTATGGCCCAGTCCCCGGCCACTGATCATGGGCACCTGGCAGGGGAGGAGAAGGCCACAGGCCCTGGTGAGAAGCAGCTGGGCAGGACAGATGTGGAGGGATGATCCCCTTGGTGCCGAAGGGAACCCACACCGGGCAGAGACTCTGCCAGGGCCCCCATCTCTGCTGGCAGCCGCGCAATGGCAGACCCAGGCCAGCAGCAGGGCACCTGGATGTACCCACTATCACGCTGCCAGCCCCGCCTGGTGGGAGACACAGGCCTCTCCTGGTTCCCAGCACACCCGCCTTCATCTCCGCCCTTCCAGGCATGGCTATGGGCTAGGGGACCCGGGCAGGCGCTTGGGGTCTCCGTGAACACCCAGGCCCCACTCAGACCTCTGCCCAGGGAGCAGAGACTGCAGGGCCTGGCACTCACCTTACAGCCGCAGGCAGCCAGGGCCGGGGCCAGGGGCAGGCTGACCTTGTCTCCCACGCCCCCCGTGGAATGTTTGTCGACCAGGAGCCTCTGCCAACTGTCGGGCCACTCCAGGACCCTTCCCGACACCGCCATCTCCTGGGTCAGAGTCAGCATCTCGTCCGGATCCATGCCCCGCAGCCGGATGGCCATCAGCATGGCCCCTGGGGGACAGAGCCAGGGCTGAGTACCAGGGGATGGTGGCAGAGCTCCGGGGGATGGGCAGTGCCATGCTGGAGCCAGCACTGGTGGGGACTGGGCAGGGTGTGACGGTCCAGAGTCCCACAGCTCTGGGAATGGGCAGGCTGGGGTGTGTTGTGGGGAGGGGATGGGCGGGAGCCGCAGCCCCTGGAGTGGGCTCTCCCTATCCAGCCCACCCTGCCCCCACCCAGGGGAGCAATTAACTCCAGGCACTTTGAGGCCTCCTGCCCTGGACAGAAGCGGCCAATCCCTGGGTCGGGGCCAAAGCACAGGGAGCTCCCCTAGGATCCATACCCAGCTCGGCCTGGGAGCTCATTTCTCAGCTCAGAGTGTAGATAAATCTCTGATAATTTTCATATGACTTTACATTGTGCCTCTTCATATAACCTTGTGGTGGGTCTACCCACGTGTGACCTCTGTTTTCATGGGACTTTGTATCAAAGCCTCATTTAGAAACTTTGCATTGCCCTTGGTATAATATTATAGCCCCTAAGGATAGAATAAGATAGAAGAAAAATTTCTTTTTGCTAGCAGTAGAACAAGAGCTCTCCCCCCCCCCCCCCCCCCACTCTTAATCAATTGCCCTGTTGAATGAATGAGGTGTGGATGAGCAAGGCATGGAAGGCAGCACCTCCAGACAGCCTCAACTGTTGGAGGGGCTGGGAACCAGACCCAAGGACAATAAAACGTGTCAAGTGGGCTCATTAAAGACAAGCAGACATATCGAAGGCCTCGGGGGTTAGAAGCAAGCACCTTCTTTTGGAAACACCCTCTTTGCAGCATTGGGACAACACTCAAAAGAAAGCAGCACAAAGGACCAATGAACACAGACACAGAGTTTGAATCTGGTATAGATTTGCATAAGAGGAAAGCTGCTATAAAAGTGAGGTGTCTTGCAGAGGACCCTGGGTCTCGGACCCCGGGTCTCGTCTTGTCAAGCTGGGAGCATCGATGCGGATCGGCAGAAGCCCGGCTCCACCCCCTCCCCCATCTAACTCACCTGGCCAGTGAAGTTAAGGGGAGCAACTAATTGGTAACAACAAGACGGAGTGTGTTTGTGTGTGTGTGTGAGTGTAAGTGTAATATATTATATGCATATGATACAGTGTTAATGAATACATGTATTACTAATAAATGTGGCGTTTTGCCTTATTCCCCCTGAAAAGATCCTGTGCAGTACTTTAAGTACAACAAGAGCAGAGATCCTCAGAGGTCCTCACCCCCCCGGGAACTGGGACAAGCAAGGTCACCACCAGGTGTGCTGTCCCCTGGGTCCCCCATCTCCCCAGGACCTAACCCATTCCCCATCCCGCCAGGGACTGCCTGCCCCCTGGGTCCCCCATCTCCCCAGGACCTAACCCGTTCCCCATCTCGCCAGGGACCCGCCTGCCCCCTGGGTCCCCCATCTCCCCAGTACCTAACCCGTTCCCCATCGCGCCAGGGACCTGCCTGCCCCCTGGGTCCCCCATCTCCCCAGGACCTAACCCCTGTTCCCCATCCCTCCTGGGACCCGCCCCCACCAAGGTACCCCGGGTGGGCTCTGGGTGCCCGGCCCATCTCACCCATCTGCCCCTCCTGGAGCCCCCCACGGGTCACGGCCCGGACGAAGTGGCGAATCTCCTCATCCCGCAGCTTCTCCCCATCCCGCTTCTTGCGGATCAGCGCCGGGAAGCTGTTGCCCGAGCCGAGGCCGGTCCGGTCCATGGGGCTGGGCGCTGCGGGGACAGAGCCGGGACATGGGCAGCAGGTGGGGGCTGCGGAGGGCACTGCCCGGCCCCGCGGGGAGCTCAGCGGAGAGACCCCGGGCAGGGACCCGGATCCCCCTCGCTGGGATATGGGCGGACACGTCCCGGGGCGGGTCTCCAGGCGCAGCCCCCGGGGAACCCACCTGTGCCTCTCCCCCCAGGACCAGCCCTGGCTGGATGGCCCTCACTGCCCCGGGCCGGGAGAGGCGTGTTGGGAAACTCCCCTGAGCCTCTGCCAATCAGGGCTGAGAGTCACCCTGGGGACACAGGGGTTGGACCTTCGGGAGGGTTTAAGGATCACCAGGGCACCCTGCAACCACGGTTCAAATCCCAGGGCACACAAAGGACCAAGGCCCCTCTCCCTTAGAGGTGCGGTTTGCCCCGATGCCCGGGGCCAGCGTTCCACAGCAGTGCCATGCACTGGGCCCTCTCCCCTCTCAGCTGGGCTGTGGGTACTGTCTGGGGGGGAAGGGTGCCTGGAAATCCCCATTCATCCAACCCAGTCTCCTGGCTCCCTTCCCAGAGGATGCCTGCAAGCCAGGGCGCTGTCTTTGTTTGTCTTTGTTTGTGTGGGGACAGGAGGGCTGCGCCCTGTCTGAAGTCCAAGGATAAGTTAGACGTTAATTTTTTCTCTCCCTCTGGGCTCCAGGCTGGTCAGGTGACCTACACCTGGCCTTGTGAGGCCCATTTGGGCAGCTCCTGCCCTCAGTGCAGCCCAGGTCACGGCTCCATTGAGGGCATGCAAGGACAGTGCTAGCTTAATGCCATCAGCCAGTGCTGACTGGGCAGAAATCCACCAGCCTGGGCTCTCTGTAATCAGCTGTGGACCTTCCATCTCTCTCCCGGTACTTATATGGCCCGGCCACCATAGCTCAGAGCTCCTCACCCTTGTTACTGGATTTATGGCCCCAATGCTCCTGTGCGGGAGGGCAGTGCTGTGGTCCCCATGTGACACAGGGGAACTGAGGCACTAGGAGACAAAAGGCCATGGCCAAGGTCACGCAGGGAGTCAGCTTAGATCCTCAGAGTCTCTGTTCAGTGCCTGCACATGGAGACCATCCTTCCTGAGCTCTAGACAGAGGGGCCCATTGCACTGGGACGGGACCTGAGGGAGGACTCAGGGAGGACATAAATTGCGGGCTGAGTTGCACAGAATCGGCCAAGATTCAACCTAAGCCCAGCTCAGCGTGGGGAGGTGACATCCCGCTGAGCCGGGCTCCTGCTGAGAGTGGCGGATGCCGTAACGTACTGCGCGTGTGGTTATTAGATGTGTGCATGCGTGTTTACTGTACCCAGCCACCAGGGGGCAGCTGATGCACGGGGGCTCTTGGGTTGGGCTGGGGTGGAATTGGCTTCGCTTTGCGTTTCCTTCAGTCACATGGCACGCACTCAGGGCCAGCCACCAACCCGCAGTTTACCTCTGCAGCAACAAGCAGGGGTGAGCTCTGCCTGGGTGAGACGGCGTAGCTGTCTCCATGGCAGCAAATCTTCTGTCTAGACCAAGCCTTAGAGGTTGGCCAAGCGTCATGGATTCCCTGTGGGTTTGGGTGGGTTGCCTGCTCGGCACCCATGGAGTCAGCCCGTTTGAGTTCTGTACTGTGCAGCTGCCAGTCAGGGATATTCCATCACGTCGTCATCTCAGTTTGTCACCTGGAGCTAATTACGGCTCCTGGAGAACAAAGCGTTTGCTGCTTGGGGTGAGGGAGCACCAGGGCTTGGAAGTGCAGGTCTGTGCGTTGGTGGCCAGCGGGACACAGCCCAGTTCTGCTTGGCAGCTGTCATTGCTGGTGTTGATTGTCACGGGGTGCTCCACTCGCCGCTTGTCTGGTGCCCCCTCCTGGTCACTCTGGGGATTAGCTCTCGAGGTCGACGCCCCTTCCCGTGCTCGCATGCCGTCACACTGCCTCTCTCCCAGGTCTGCAGCAATTCTCTCGTCCCAGGACCCGCAGCGTCCTCTTCGTGACTCCGCCCTCCATTTGTCATTCCCCCCTTCTGGGATATATCAAAGTCTTTCCTTCAGCAGTCCTAGGTAGTCTTCCCATTCACTCCTTAGGTGCCACTCCCTCAGCAGCTGGCAGGGGAACCCGGACTTGCCCTCTCTCCCAGTTCCAGACCAGGGGCCCTCAGGCCAGCAGTTCTGGGCTTCATTCTCCCAGCCCTCACTGCTCCTTCCTTGGCCTGCTTCCTACAACTCCTGGTTTCCCTCCTTTCTCTGGGTGAACCACCCCCAACCCGCCTTCCTCTTTTCAGGGAGTGGCTGCCTTTTCCCAGCAGCCCTCCCTGTCTGTTGCCAACTTCCTGGTTTTATAGGCCCTGCCTAGTCCTGCACAGCTGAAACGGCTTGCAATCAATCAATTCCCTGCTCCCTGGCTCAAGATCAGTGCTGTGTGGTGGGGACACCCCATCACATTGACCCCTGACGTGATCATGGAGGATCTGTAGTTTTGGGTAAAATATAATTTATCTGCCAAGCGGGCTTATAGAAATAATAATAGGAAGTAGGAGAATAGCAATACTTGGGTTGTAACCTTTGCTATAGTAACCATGAAAGGGCTGGTACACCATAAGTTACACAAGTTAGAGGGAGTTTGGTTTTTTTTGTGCAAGTTGGTAACTAAGCAGTAAGACTGCAATAATGTATAGGAATTATTAAGATATTGGGGAAGTTACTTAAAAACAAAAAAACACCATACTATGAATGCAGTATTGATAGCTTCAAGCATGCTATGGCTAAGATGTTGTAAAATATAACAGTATATATTGTTTGGTATCTGTGTTATAAATTGTCAAATCTAATCTCAGCCAAGTAACATGGCATTGGGATAAATATTCAATTTATCACCCCAAGAGGGAGCGAGTGTTGACTCTGGACTGATCTGGAGACAGCAGTCTTGGATCAACCCGCGATGGATAAGCTAATGGGCCTGGGCTTGTTGATTAGAGGTAGATTCAGCTCATGGTAATTAAAGCTGTTGCAAAAGGACCACATTCTGCACCATGTAGTCTGAGGTGGTCGGAGTGGTTTGTGCAATGACAGTTTGGAGTGCACCATGAGTGAATATTTGAATTGTGTTCTTTTTGGGTTCGGCTTGGCTCTGCAATGCCCTGACACATTTGTCATTCTGGTATTTTCGAGGATTCACCTAGTTAAATGGTTCGCCCTCAAGTATGCTACTCTGTTATTTATGTGGGTGTTTTAGTCTCTTGTTCTAGTGGACCCCTTTATGTTTGCAGGGTGAAATAAATGTATCTCCAAAACAACGGAGCTAATTTAGTAGCCAGAAAGGGAGTGGGATGCAAACAGGCTCTCACATGTTTGTGAGCCAGCCTGTGACTCCCATCTGCTTTCTTCAGTTAAGGGAAGTCAAACGATTTAGTCCCTGATATAAAGGCCTATACAAGTTGTGGCACGCCCAACGGTGACGCAAGCGTGGGGCAGATTGTTAAAAACCAGGGCAGAAACCCCAAGTTAGTTGTTCATTCAAAACTGAGATTTTCATCAACCAACTGCTCCGAGTGCCAACTCCGCAGGCACTTTATCAGCCTTAACACAAAATCACAGCCCGTCCCCTTGGGCACGCTGGCTGTCTTGTCACCAGGTGAGTGAATCTCTGTGATGACCCCTTACGCCAAGAACCACAGCAATATTCAGGTTACTCCTAATCCCAAAGGACCAGGCAAAATAACCAGAGAGTTATTCACAAGGTTAAAGCAAGAATAGGCCAGGTCTACACTATAAACATATATGGGTATAACTACGTGGCTCAGGGGTGTGAAATATCCAGACCCCTGAGCGACGCAGTTATACCGACCTAACCCGCACTGTAGACAGCGCTAGGCGATGGGAGAGCTTCGCCCGTTGACATAGCTACCGCCTCTCAGGGAGGTGATTTAACTATGCCAATGGGAGAAGCTCTCCTGTCGGTGTGGTATTGAAACATCTTCACTAAAGCTGCAGGGCTATACATGAAGACAAGCCCATAGACACATGAATGAGTTACAGCCTTAGGTTTCAGAAGGTCATATAGGCTTCTATAACCAGCACGCTCTATTTGTCCTTTAGGGCTAACCCAGGCTAAGCAGCTGGGGATCTCTTGCTTATGCCTAGAAACACCCCCCCTCCCCAATGAATCCAAGCAGCTTAGAGATACCTAGTTCCTTTGGCTTGGGGTTTTTAGCTCCCTCCTTCCCTGTGCTCTGAGCTGCAAACTCAGCTGCTGGGAGTCCCCTTGCCTGACTCATCTTCAGTGAGAGGACAGCAGAACAATAAGAGTCTTTAGTCCTGTTTGATGCGGATGGTTTCTTAATCCAAATGTGGGGAGTTTCCACTTGTCAGATCCAACCTGAGCCCATCTGGTATCGATGGGTCTCCTCTTTCAGGAGGGGCATAACAATTTCTGTAGAAGAGCAGATCTTCACAACTTCCCTCTCCTGTATGGTGATTCATACAATCCCAGAGGCTCACCCTCCACCCGCTCAAATATTACATTCCAATACAGAACATAGAGATTAATGCTGGCAGCAGCTCACAAGCATTCAATAGAGTCTAACTGCTAAACATTTTCTTATAATTGTAATATCTATTTGATCAATATTAATCCACAGGTGAGCCAGATTGACTCCAGCTATGTATCTGCTAGTGTCCAGCTGAGACATGGGGATCTTGGCCTGAGCTGGCCCCTGGCCTGCCAGCATCACAAAAGGAAAATAAAAATATTGGAAATATAATTCAGCAGTTAAAACTCTGAATGTTGGTGTTACCTTCACAATTTAGGGCTCCCTGCCCTCCCTGGGCCTACGGTTTAATGTCCCTCTACCTGTTGGTGGGACCTTTTCCCAGTGAAAGAGCCTTTACCCAATAATATCCTTAACTAGTATTTATTAACAATTAATCAACAGAATACACTCGCGAAGCACACAATGCTCACCACTCCCGACAAAGCAGACTAAGTTCTCCCGATGGTCAGTTGGAATAGGATTGTCTGGGGTCCCGGCTTCTGTACGGAATGATGGTGCAGGGTGTTGAGTTCTGGCAGGTTTGATCTTGGGCTGTGTCCCGAAGTAAGGTTCCAAAGAACTTCCTTTTGGAACGCAGTTTATATAATTAAACTTAGATTCTGCTTATCTGTACCTTAACCAATCATTTTTACTAAAGTATTACGAAACAATTCTTTAACCAATCCTAGCACATTATGAGACAATTCTTTAACTAGTCCTAGCACATTACCCCCCTACATACAAGAATACATTCAAATATTGTGAAGCCAGTTGCACAACAGATAGAAACAATTAAAGACCAGATCAAAACAATTAGAGGTAAAACAAAAGGGAAGTATAGCTTTCCCAGCTGAAACTGCGGCTAAGTGGTTCTGCCAGACAGAGTGTTATCTTGCAAAGTTTTCCTTTAAACATCTTAGGGCTTGGCTATACCAGGGCCGCCCAGAGGATTCAGGAGGCCTGGGGTCTTCGGCGGCGGGAGTCCTTCCGCTCCGGGTCTTTGGGGCACTTCGGCAGTGGGTCCCGGAGCGAGTGAAGGACCCGCCGTCCAATTGCCACTGAAGACCTGGAGCGGAAGACGCTCCGGGTCTTCGGCAGCGGGTCCTTCACTCGCTCCGGGTGTGTTCGGTGGCACTGAAGGACCTGCCGCCGAAAACTCTCGTGGGAGCCCCTGCAGGCCCCGGGGAAAATTGCCCCACTTACCCCCCCTCTGGGCGGCCCTGGGCTATACTTGCAAGTTAGAGCTCATTAAAGCAGCCCCAGACGGCCTAACTCATGATGTGTCCACGCTGGCAAGGCACGTACAGCGCCCAGACTCCACAGCTGGAGTGCTCCTGGTAATCTACTTCCACGAGAAGCATAATGCTTGCTGCACCCCGGCTGGAGTGTCGCGGCGCCAGTGTGGACGCCCTGGTCTATTAATGCACTCTGATCGGCCTCCAGAAGTGTCCCACAATGCCTGTTCTAGCCACTCTGGTCATCACTTTGACCTCTACTGCCCTGCCCTCAGTAGAAATCATGGCCTCCTTGTGCACAGATGGGGACTCCAGTCTCGCCCGATCAAACAATGAAACTATAAACTTTCTACGCTATTGATGTTTATTAATAATCCCCCAAGTACATTATTTATCAGGTATCACAAGTTCTTTGCCAAGGTGGGCTCTACAGAAGGGATCGTGGGTCTGGCGGGATTTGTGAGTGATATATATTTATTCAATTAAACTCTTACTTAAAAACCATGTGATTCTACTCATCAGTATATTACCAAACAAGAGAAAGCCCCACACAGAGCCACTGCTTTTAACCAATCCGGGAGCATGGCATACTTACAACATTCAAAAAGAACAGGAGTACTTGTGGCACCTTAGAGACTAACAAATTTATTAGAGCATAAACTTTCGTGGGCTACAGCCCACTTCTTCGGATGCATATAGAATGGAACATATATTGAGGAGATATATATACACACATACAGAGAGCATGAACAGGTGGGAGTTGTCTTACCAACTCTGAGAGGCCAATTAAGTAAGAGAAAAAAAACAACAAAACCTTTTGAAGTGATAATCAAGATAGCCCAGTACAGACAGTTTGATAAGAAGTGTGAGATCTCCCCTTGTAAGTATTCTCACACTTCTTGTCAAATTGTCTGTACTATCTTGATTATCACTTCAAAGTTTTTTTTTCTCTTACTTAATTGGCCTCTCAGAGTTGGTAAGACAACTCCCACCTGTTCATGCTCTCTGTATGTGTGTATATATATCTCCTCAATATATGTTCCACTCTATATGCATCCGAAGAAGTGGGCAGTAACCCACGAAAGCTTATGCTCTAATAAATTTGTTAGTCTCTAAGGTGTCACAAGTACTCCTGTTCTTTTTGCAGATACAGACTAACACGGCTGCTACTCTGAAACCTTACAACATGCAGTAATTACAACAATCAGAAGAAATAAAGAGATGATGACATAGACAGTGGAACAGTACAGAAGGCCACAAATCAGTTGACAACAATTGAGGAACCTACAGAACCTAAAAATAGGGAACTAGATTGGATTTTTTCATACCCCTTCTTTATGTCACTTACCGGATACACAACCATGTTTGATCCATTTCCGTGGCCATAACAAGATTAATACCTCCTGCCTGTTACCCATATGTGGCATTCCAGGTGCTCATAACCTCACCTCTAATCACTAATATTAATAAACTGTCAATCATTCTTTAATCATTCCTATACATTATTGTGATCTAACTGCCTAGTTACCAAACTGCAAAAACCAAACAAACCCCAAAGCTCCATCTAATTTGTACAACTTCTGGTGTAACTGTCCTTTTGTGAAAAGAACAGGAGTACTTGTGGCACCTTAGAGACTAACAAATTTATTTGAGCATAAGCTTTCGTGGGCTACAGCCTACTTCATCGGATGCATGTAGTGGAAAATACAGTAGGAAGATATATATATACACAGAGAACATGAAACAATGGGTGTTACTATACACACTATAAGGAGAGTGATCAGTTAAGGTGAGCTTTTATCAGCAGGAGAGAAAAAAAACACAACTGTTTGTAGTGGTAATGAAAATGGCCCATTTTCCAGCAATTTCCAAGGAGATATGAGGAACTGGGGGGGGGGGGGGGGGGGATGGGAGGGGGAGGGGAGAGAGAGAGAATAAGCATGGGGAAATAGTTTTACTTTGTGTAATGCCCATCCACTCCCAGTCTTTGTTCAAGCCTAATTTAATGGTGTCCAATTTGCAAATTAATTCCAATTCAGCAGTCTCTCGTTGGAGTCTGTTTTTGAAGTTTTGTTGTTGTAATATTGCAACTTTTAGGTCTGTAATCGAGTGGCCAGGGAGATTGACGTGTTCTCCAACTGGGTTTTGAATGTTATAACCAGACCTAAAAGTCCCGCCCCCACAGGTTCTAGCTAATGGCAGCTGGAGCCAGCGCTTGTGGCAAGTGCAGCACGTGGAGCGGAGACCCCGCTGGCCGCTGCTGACCCTAGGAGCCAGAGGAACCTGCTGTATGGGGAGATTTTGGCAAACCAATAATGTGCCTAAACCACTATTGCTTGTTGCTAACAGTAGCCAAGCGAACAGGTCATAAATTGGTCCTGCAGCGGCCTCTGTGTAAACAAGGCAGGAGGGACGGGGGTTTTGGGTGCCACAGCAGGGCAGCTTGACCCCGCATCCTTGCTGCTAAGAATGTTGAAATTGCTGCTCTATGTATTTTAGAAAAACAGGAAGTCTGTCTATATGTGCCTCCGGGAATGTTTGTCAGGGCCCCAAGGAATGGACACTCTGGAAAAAAAAAAAACGTCTCTGGTAAAGTGATGACCATAAGAAAATCTCTTGCTTGATCTTTAAAAACTGCTTGCTTAGCAAGTTTTCTTTAAGGGATATGTCATTATGTTACGAATGTATAAATAAGGGGGAAAAGTTTGAGGTAACTGGACTACTCAGAAGGCGCTCTTCAGGGATGCTCCCTCTGGTCACATCTTGGGGTTCCCACCGGCAGACGGAAGCCTGGCCAGCAGAAGCCTGTTATGGTGCCACTCGAAAGCCACGCTCAGCTTTGGTAATTATCGAGGGTTGGGGGTGTTTTACTAACCTGTTGCAGACGTGTGTAAGTGCTTGAGACTAAGTAAAGTTTAGCATTAAGTTAAAGCACTCTTGTGTTGTCCTGTTTGTGCCAGTCATCTATCGGTTAGATGGTCGTGTGTCCCCTGATTTATTTCCTGACACCTCCTCGCACAGAGTAAAGTTACCAAGAGCTTTGGGTTGAAAGAACCCCGGGTAACAGAATTTGGAAGCCCCAGCGAGGAGTGGTAGAGAGGAAGAAGACGGATGGTACAAACAGTTTGTAGTTTGTCCATTGCAATAGGAGGTAAAAGACGGCGGGGTGGGGTCGCTCCCTACAAGTTCCCGTGTTGCAGTTCGTGAGCTAATCTATGGATACATTCCATTACTGGGACTCAGAACTCAGGCTGATTGCCTGCTCGAGTGGAGAAATTATGTCCAGAGACAGGGAAACAACTGGAAAGAATGAACAGTTGAAAATGACGTTGGGAAACAGCTTGACAGATTTTGTACAAGAGTATGGGGGTGTCGGACCCTGGAAGCAGGGCCGGCTCTAGGATTTTTGCCGCCCAAAGCAAAAATAATTTTGGCCGCCCCCCCCCCGTTCTTTAATTACCCCACCCCCGGCCCCGCCTCAACTCCGCCCCTTCCCCAAATCCCCAGCCCTGCCTCCTCCCCTCAGGCTCTCAAGCCTAGGAGGGAGGGAGGGAGCAGGAGAAGCGTCGCCCGCGTCCCGTCCACTCAGAGTCTCCCCCTCCCTCCCAGGTTTGAGAGCCTGGGAGGGAGGGCGAGTAGCGGTGCGCGTATCAGCTGTTTGGCGCGCCGTGGCAGCAGCAGCGGAGGTGAGCTAGGGCGGCCGGGGCACATTTTTAGGGGTGGCATTCTGGCGCCAGCCATGCCGCCCCTAAAAATGTGCCGCCCCAAGCACCAGCTTGTTTTGCTGGTGCCTAGAGCCGGCCCTGCCTGGAAGCCCGGTGCCTTCACTGGCCCCGGAGCCTTCCTGCAGCTCCACAAGCGATGGGATATCTGGGTTAGTGCAGGAAGGTGGGGAGGTCCGAATGTTAGGGCAAAGAGAAAGGCTGCTTTGCAGGGGTTGTGGATGGTTGCGACAACACGGGATCAGGATATAGATTGACTAAAAATACCAGGTGCAGGAATTGGAAAGAATCCGAGCTGAAAAGGAAAGTGAAGTGATTAATTTGAAGGCAGAATCTGATGCTCTCAGAGCTACGTCTCTGACACAAGCAGCACAGATTGCAGGACTGCAGAAACAAGTTTATGACAGTGAAAGGGTGAGTGGCAAGTTGTAGGAGGAAATGTCTGAGCTGAACCAGCAGACCACAGAGAGCAAGCTGCAGTCAGAGCCCTTTTAAAGGATTCACAAAGCAGAGCCCAGGCAGACGATGGGGAATGCCGGAGACGGATTTGAGTTTTGCTTAGCTATACCGGAACCAATTATTTTACTGACATTTAACTAACCAATCCTAACATATTGTAACATGATTGTAACCAATTATATCCCACCACCTTCATTGGTTTACACCCAACAAAATTAATTATACAGCAGACAGAAACAATCCCAGAACCAGAGATTATACAGACAAACAATAGGGAAATGGGGACTACAGTGATAGAACAACAAAGAAATGAGGATTATACATTTTAGCTATTAATAAGTGAGTTTTTGCCAGCAGGATGCAATTAAGCTAAGGGTTTTTTTTTTTACATCTTTTAGGCTCTTTTCTTTATTTGGAGGCATTATCAGGCAGGATTGTATTTCTAACAGCCCAATAGCGCCTGTGATAGACCCAGGCCAGTTGGGTACAGCAGAACAGCAGAAGGCAGATATACTGGCCACAGGATAAGCAGTTTTCTGTTCCCTGACTGACCAGAGCAGGGGCTGCTCCAGGCTAATGAGAACACCTGACTCCAATTAACCTGCAAAGAGTCAGGTGAGGCCATTAAGCTAATATGACCACCTGACTCTAATTAAGGCCCCGCTGATACTATAAAAAGGGCTCACTCCCGGGAGCCAGAGGAGAGGAAGTGCGGCTGAAGGACTGGTTAATGAAGACACCCTCAAGTTATTGATAAGGGAGCCCTAAGGTAAGGGAGAAGCAGGAGAGCTGTGGGGAAGTGGCCCAGGGAAATGTAGCAACTCTGGCAGTGAAAGGTCGGCTGCCAACAGCTGCTACCATTAGGGTCCCTGGGCCGGAACCCAGAGTAGAGGGCGGGTCCGGGTTCCCCCCAACCCACCACTACAGGAACACCTCCTGGGAGGGGAAGTCAGGCCCCTGTCAGGACAGGAGGCTAAATTGTTCTAAAACAAGCCCTAGGGACAACAGAGACTGTGGGAATTCTCTCACCAACCTCCTTGCTGGCTTATGATGAAAAGAGCTCAGTGGACTGTAACCCTGGCCCTAGAGAGAGAAGGGCTACGTGGAGGGTCACAGAGAGCCACTGAGGCTAGCATAGACCGCCTAGAAGCACAAGACCCCCGGGGACAAGGTCAGAGCTCTGCCACACACCTTATTTCAGTGTGACTGGTTTGGGATGGGAGGTTGTGACCGTTCGCTTCCCAGCTTAAGGCTGCCCCTGCTGCTTAACCAAAGAATTTAGCCTAAGAACAAGGCCTCAGACTCTCCTAGCGAGAGAAGGCCCGGACACAGGCAGACTGTGATTTTGATGCTTTGTTTTATACCTCAATAACTAGCTAAGTGATAAGAATACACCTAAATGCTTAAAGTATTGGCCTATACAGACAGGCCTGACTATCTATATCCTAACACTCACCCCTTTTTTCTTTTTGGATTCTCCTGCCCAGCAGGGCTGGCCTTACCATGAGGCCAACTGAGGCCAACTTTATCAGCATCAAGAGAAGATTGCGTCAGAGTTTCTTTACTGGCAAAATGTTCTGAAAAGGCTCATGGACATTGTGAGAGTGCTTGCTTCCCAAAACCCAGCACTGCCTGGCACTTCAGATCAGCTGCATGTGCCAACAATGGAAACTTCCTCAAAAATTGTGAAACTGATGGCTGAGTGTGATGCTGTACTCCAGGAGCATCTAAGAAGAGTCATCATCCAAGAAATGTACACATACCACTACCTTGGAAAAACCATTCAAAATGAGATCATACAGTTACTGGCAACAACAGTCAAACAGAAGATTGTGGCACATCTGAAGTCAGCAAGATATTACTCTGTTATTCTGGACTGCACACCTGACATCAGCCATACGGAACAAATGACTTGAATGGTGCATTTTGTAACAACAGAACCTAGTGACAATGTCCCTGCAATGGTGACTGTCAGAGATCTTTTTCTAGAATTTATTGACATTGATACTACAGGAGCTGATATGACAAATGTGCTTCTTAAAAAGCTGGAAGATACAGGAATTGCAATAGCTGACATGAGAGGTCAGGGCTACGATAATGGTGCCAACATGAGTGGAAAGATCAGAGAATTGCAGACACGGATCCGAGAGTCAAACCCTCAAGCTTTTTTTGTCCCATGCAGTTCTCATTCATTGAACTTGGTGGTCAGTAATGCAGCATCAGCTTCTAGTGAGGCTGCTGAATTTTTTAATGTAATTCAAAGCATCTATGTATTTTTCTCTGCATCAACTCATCGATGGCAAATTTTGAAGCAACATCTGGGAACATCCTCTCTGACTCTGAAACCACTGAGTGCCACACAATGGGAAAGTCGAGTGGAGGTGATAAAGCCTATCAAACACCAAATTGGGAAGATTTGCCATTATGGAGGATAATGCTATGACATGAACTGTTCGTGGGAGAACAGTGGCAGAGGGAAATGGAATCACCAGAAACATACATAACTTCAAATTTCTGTGTGGCTTAGTGCTGTGGCATGACATACTGTTTGAAACAAATGTTTTAAGCAAGAGACTCCAAGGTGTTGACCTTGATATATCTGGAGCAATGGAACAACTGGACAAAGCAAAGTCATACCTACAGTCTTACCGGTCAGATGAGGGATTTCAAAACGTTCTGAAGAGTGCACAGAAGTTGGCAGAGGAACTTCACACTGAAGCTATTTTCCCACCCATTCAAGAATACAAGAGTCACCGAAGAAGACACTTTGATGACAAGGCATGGGATAATCCCATAAGAGACCCCAAACAACAATTCAAAGTTGAATTCTTTAACCAGGTGCTAGATTGTGCAAAACAGTCAGTTGAACGTTTCTTGCAGCTCAAGGAACACAGCAGTATATTTGGGATGTTGTATGATATTCCAAAACTCCTCACTATACCTGAAGACCTACACCAGCAATGCAGGGCACTAGAGACAGTGACACATGATGACATGCGCAATATTGATGTGAGTGATTTAGGTGATGAACTGAAAGCCCTTTCAAGATACATTTCAGCAGGATCAACTGCAAAGGCTGTTCTGGAATATATGTGCACAAATAAGATGACCACCCTCTTTTCAAATGCTTTTGTTGCTCTGCGCATACTTCTAACGCTTCCTGTAACAGTTGCCAGTGGAGAACGCAGCTTCTCCAAGCTGAAGTAATAAAAACACATCTATGCTCCACAATGACACGAGAGGCTGGTCGGCCTTGCAACCATCTCAATAGAGGATGAGCTGGCCCAGACTGTGGACGTCAGCAGGAAGCAGTTCAAATCTTTGCAACCAAGAAGGCCCGGAAAGCACCACTTTGATTATTCAAACAGATAAAAATGCCAGTGTTTACTATGCAGACAAGAAAAGTTACATTTGCTGTTCAGGCGTTTGAAAGTTAAGTGTTACTTAAAAATGTTGAACAAGGCAACTAAGTTGTTAGTTCTCCTTTATTAGGGTAGGTAGCAGAGCAGTACCATGAGAGGAGTAGAACAGGAAGAAGGCAGAATAGAGACCTTTCACAGTTTTTGGCCCAAGCGAGGGGGCGTGGGGGCATCATTTGAGCTCCCCGCCTCAGGTGCCAAAATGTTGTGCTGCCCAGGTATCCGTGGAAAAG
Source organism: Chrysemys picta bellii (assembly GCF_011386835.1). Taxonomy (NCBI): domain Eukaryota; kingdom Metazoa; phylum Chordata; order Testudines; family Emydidae; genus Chrysemys; species Chrysemys picta. Next base: position 4,174,919 of record NC_088791.1, read on the forward strand.
CATAGGACATATGGCGACATATTTCCTGATAGGGCCAGGCATCAAGGTGGAAGGTGTCGCTATTCCATTTGTCCCACTGCCCCTTGTGTAGTATAGCACCCTGCACCTTCTCCCTATGGGCATACCACACCTATTCCAGTTAGTGTTCCAGACTTCCCATTCTAGTGGGCTGGGAAGCTTGGGTTTGGGTTGTTTAGTACACTGGTGGGGGAGAAGGGCTTACTACATTACTTATAGGTTATTTTTATATGCAACGTAACACAAGAACAGTTAACAGTACACCAGCTGCTATGATAATTTACAGCAACACCGAGTTTTTGGTTTAACACTTTGGCCACCAGCAAAACACGGCCTCTCCTCCTTCGACAGGGTTAAGACATTAATGTGTTTAGTTGCGGGCAGTTGCAACAAGCTGCCTCTGCAGGTTTTGCGTGCTTTTGCTTATATGATAAGTTTACTGAATGTTTACAGAGAAATGGGCTATTGTTTAAACTAGCTTAACCACTTGGTATGGAATTAGGCAATATGCCCTGGTTTGATTATTTACAGCAATAAGATTTACAGATTTATTTGTGCACCGAAGTCCAGAGAGCAGCATGTAGATGTGTGTAGTTTGGTTAGGGGCTGGTGTAATTGTGCCCCCTAGTAATATGTACATTCCCAGCAAAACCCCTCATACACAGTGCACCCAATTGTCCACCCCTTGCCATAGGCCATTGATCCTGCTCCTCCAGTCATAGGAGAGGGGCACATCCAGACATCTTCTCTGGATTTACACCATTTTACACACCCCTCCATTGATTTCCAGTGAGCTCCTCCCCTTCTCGTTATTCCCATAGGGCTTGTGGGGCCCACCTTAGTTGCCGTTCCATTTCCAGGCACCATGGTAGCTATTCCACAGGTGCTGGCCTCCTAGTTGAGCATTTTGCATTCCCTTACACATCTCCCCCCAGGTCAGCCTTTTGAAGCCATCCCCACCCACGTCATGAGGTTTCCTGATTATTGAAACACAACAATGCTAGCAACAAGACCAACACCACAGACCAACAACACAAAACATAGATTTATGGTATTCTGGGTTATTTTTCCGCTGGCGCCAGCTTGCTTGTAGAGTGTTTGAAAAACAAAAGAAACAATGAAAGGTTTCAGAGTAGCAGCCGTGTTAGTCTGTATCCGCAAAAAGAAGAACAGGAGGACTTGTGGGGACTTCCATCCCCCTGGTGGGGACAGATTATTGGCTTAATAATAATACCAATTCCTTTACAATTGTTTTTGCTAACTGCGGGAAAAGCAGAAGAATTACATCCAGGCTGTTTTTATTTTGTGTTATAGTTAGGCTAGTGAATTACCCCACTTATTGGTTATTTATGAAATTCATGAGGTGGCATACCACAGTTTCCCCTCTTGTACAACAGACCAGGATTGCAATAGTGGGTTTTTGCTGTACCAAGCTCTAAGTTTATTTTTAGGTAACAGCTGACAGACAGCTTTAGATTTTAGCACCATCCACACACCCACCCACCTACCTTAGGGTGAGCCTGTCCCCCTTATTTTTAGGCTTGACTCATATTTTTTTTACCTTTCTTTTCTGGAGGGTCATAATTTGAGTTTTTTTTAGTAGCTTGTTTGCTGATTAGATGTATTTATTATTTGCAGGTTGTTTGTGCTGCCACTTATGGGCAGTTTTTTTTTCTTCCCCCATCAGCTAGGTAATTTGCATTTACATAGAGGCTTTTTGGCTTGCTTTTGGATTTAAAGCTATGAGCAGCTTAGAGACTGTTTTAAAAGGGACACATTTTACTTTCATCAGAGTTTTGATTACTTTTCACTTTCATTTTCTGCTCCAAGACTCTCACAGATTTAAAAGAGAGCACAACCTATTGTGGCTTCTTTTGGAGCCCTAATAGGATTTTATTTAAGTACCATGTTTTGTTTGCATTTCTTTTACCTCTTCTTTAATATACACTGCACACATCCTGGGAAAATGCACATTTTTTCCATAGTTTAACCTCCATAACATTATATTAGCCATATTAATTATACACAAGGTGTGACTGCCTCCCCCGTGCTCACAGACTTTTCATGAACCCCCACCAAAGCAACAGTTTGATCCCCCAGAGCCACTCCAAGGCTAGCTAGTTTATTTATTTATTTATAGTTTTTATTATCACTCCCCTTTTTCCTTTAAAACTTGGCTTTTGCTTAGCTATACCGTAACCAATTATTTTAGTAAAATGTAACTAACCAATCCTAACATATTGTAACATAATTATTTAACTAATTATATCCCACCACCTTAATTGGTTTACACCCAACAAAATTAATTATACAGCAGACAGAAACAATCACAGAACCAGACAGATTATACAGACAAACAATCGGGAAATGGGGACTACAGTCCTAAAACAACAAAGAAATAAGGATTTTACATTTTAGCTATTAAGTGAGTTTTTGCCAGACAGAATGCTATTAAGCTATGTTGTGTTTTTTTTTTTTACGTTTTAGGCTCTTTTCTTTATTTGGAGGTAATAGGCATTATCAGAACAAAATTGTATTGCTAACAGCCCAATAGCACCTTATTTTAATGTAACCAGTTCAGGGCCGCCCGGGGGGGGCAAGTGGGGCAATTTGCCCCGGGCCGCGCAGGGGCCCCCACAAGAGTTTTTCGGGGTCCCTGGAGCGGGGTCCTTCAATCGCTCCAGGGGCCCCAGAAAACTCTCGCGGGGCCCGGGCCCCCGGAGCTTCTTCCGCTTCCGGTATTCGGCGGCAGGGGGTCCCTCCGCCCTGGGACCCGCCACCGAAGTGCCTGATCTTTGGTGGCAATTCGGTGGCGGGGGGCCTCCCGCCTCCAAAGACCCCAGGCCCCCTGAATCCTCTGGGCGGCCCTGAGCCAGTTTAAAATGTAAAAATGTAACCATTCGCTTCCCAGTTTATGGCTACCTCTGCTGCTTAGCCAAAGATCTTAGCCTAAGAACAAGGCCTCAGACTATCCTAGTGAGAGAAGGCCCAGACACAGGCAGACCGTGATTTTGATGCTTTGTTTTATACCTCTATAACTAGCTATAATAAACATATCCCTAAATTCTTAAAGTATAGGCCTTTACAAACAGGCCTAAAGATCTATATCCTAACAGCCACCTATCTAGTCCTCGATTGGCAAACTGGATCCTTGCTTTGTTAAACAAAAATGTAGATATGGGGAAAAAACCCAGCGCTATCCTCAACGGCCTTCTGATAGAGGGGGAAGAGCACGAATGCCCGTTACTTGAGCCACTGCCTGAGGAGCTGTCGCTCTTTGAGGGAGGGGCCGTGCTGAGTGAAATGCTGGGCGTAGCAGATATTGTTTGATTTGTGGATGGCTCTTGTTTTTACAAAAGCGCCCATCCGCATGCGGGCTTCACTGCTGTAAAAGTGCCTATGGGCCAGGTGCCGAGGGGACACCGTGTACACCATATTCTGCCCAAGCAGCCAAAATTGTGGCTGTAGCAGTAGCCCTTGAAAATACCCCCACCACTCAGGAGGTAGCCATTTCCACAGACTCAGACTGGGTCCTTCGGTCCCTAGTGGATTGGGTTCCGGAATGGAAAAAGAGAGGGATGAGGTCTGCAGACAGGAAACCCGTAGCCCATGCTGACAAAGTGACATACGTGTGGGCATTGGCGGAGGCCTGGGACGCTGTGGTACACTTGGGAAAAGTCAGAGCACACAAGAAGGGGACTGAGGACTCAAAATGGAATAATGGGGCAGATGAGGAAGCAAGGAGGGGGGCCAGAGAAGGAAAATGGTGGCAGCCCAGAAATGGGAAAGGTATAGCTCCTATGGCAGCAGCCAGGAAAAAAGATTTAACAACCCTCCAAAGCCAGGATCCCAGCCTGACAGAGTTAGTGAAAAAGGGAAAGCACTGGGAGTGGAAAGTGTGGCAGAATGAATCAAAATTAATTCTAGCAACTAAGGAAGGGGAACCAGAAGCCGTCTGGGTGGTTCCTGCAGCCTTAAGAACAGAAATGATTTCCCTAGCTCACGATCAGGGACACTTAGGAGTAGAGAAAACCTTAACCCGATTGCAGGCTGGTGGCCACACGTGAGCAGCGACGTGGAGCAGTTTGTAAATAACTGTCTACCATGTGCAGCCAAAAATGCTGATTCCAAAATAATCAAAGGACCTCTGAGACATCAGAGAATAGAGGGACCACAGGCCTGACTGCAAGTTTATTTTATTGGGCCCCTACCCAGGACACCAAGAGGTAATCAGTATTGGCTGGTGATTGTTGATCCCTTTACTAAATGGATTGAGGCCATCCCTACTCAAAATAACACAGCTCAAACCACAGCTCGGGTGTTCACTGAACAAGTAATAACCAGATGGGGCAGCCCGAGGGAAACTGATTCAGATCAAGGGCCCCACTTTGGGGAAATCATACGAACCTTCCCCCAACAAATCAGGGGGTCCGTGGCATTTTATGGAGTAACTCCATTCAAAGCGATGACTGGGAGAGATATGTGTCTCCCAGAACAGTGGTGGGTGGATGGAACGCCACCTGACAACCTACAACCCTGCATCCTCACGGACCAATGGATGCAGCAGCTGTTAAAAGTTGTTGCTGACACCCATCGGCAGGTTGCCATAGCCTTGGGAACCAACATTCGGAAAATGGACAAAAGAATGGGTCCAGTCCTAAATCGCCAAGAATGGCAGGTAGGAGACATGGTTATGTATCGACAGGTAAAGGAAAGAGCACATAACCTCGGTCCCATTTGGGCAGGACCAGTTAGAATCTGTAACAAGGCTAGTCCCACTGTCCATCAGCTGGAAATTCGGTCAGGAAAGAAAAACATACTGAAGTGGTTCCCTGTCAGTCTTAGATGAGATGGATGCCTATTTTTGGTTCCTGGAGGAAGAGAGTGTAATTACTCCTGGGAAATGGGAATCTGAGGTAGAAACAGATAGTGACCTGACAACTAATTCCTCTGAGTCAGAAGAGGAGTTGAGTTCAGGGCTGGAGGTAATAGAGGAAGCTCAAGTGGTCCCAGATGAAAATATAAATGTAACCCAAGTAATTGTTGAGATTAAAACAACAGAAAGTGAAATAGATGCAATAAACTACCCTAGTAGTCATGGGCAAATGCTCAGAGCCCAGCGTCAGGCCCAGGTACTCCCAACTTGGGAGAAACATGATTCAGACATCAGTGAGTCTGAATAAATATTAGCTTTAAAACGCTTTACCACTCCCTCCCTCTTGGGTGGGGGGAAGCGTCTATTTTTGTGTTGTGTTGCAGAGTCCTCTGTCAGCAAATGTCCAACAGCCCTGCCTGCACTGTGGTCTGGCTGTGTATGTTGCTATCTGGATTACACCTATCTAGGAAATCATTGTGTATGTCTTAGAAGTTAGTGTCATATGCTTCTTGTTAATTTTGTGAATAAAGTACATCATAATTCTTATGAGAATAAACGTTTCTATCATATTGTAGCAATCAGGGGATGTGATTTTGAATTTCATGTACCCGAATTTCACTATACTCAGTTTAAAGTGTCTTATACTTTGTATTCTATTGGAAAACCTGTGCCCCTTGGAATGGATTTAACTGCTTTACAAACTACTTGTACACCCTGACTTACAGAACTAGCTATATATTGCAAAACAGGAAGGGTGCAGAGTCATGGTTACCATGCATCATAATGCCAATGAAATTGAACGGATGTTTGCAAGAATTGGCCAGGACCTGTCACACCACTGGTGGCAAGTGTTATTGGGATGGTCCCCCACTGGCACAGGCATCCTGAATTTGGCCCTACACCCCATCATAGTAATCTTGGGTGCTAAATAGTAGTGGTTTTTGTTACCAGCCTAATGCTATGCTGGGCCTGATGCAAAATCCGGCAATTGCAAGTCCCCTGACAGATGAGTCAGTGGTTACTACCACCGACCCTCATACCCCCAGAAAGGGAACATATCGAACTTGTCGCTCCTCCCTCAACTGAGAGAGTAGGCTAAAAATGACCACTTGATAGTTGCTATGCTGGTGTGCCTGCAAGGAGAGCATCTGCTCGGTCTCGGCTGAGAGCCTTGAGCTTTCATTGGATTTCAATTCAGGTGCATCCATCAGGTGTGACAGCGATCGTGTCAAGGCCCCCTTGTGTGAAAGGTGACCTTTAAGGAGGGGAACTGTACAGGGAGATTTTGGCAAACCAGTAAAGTACCTAAACCACTATTGCTTGTTGCTAACAGTAGCCAACAGCTTGTTGCTAACAGAGCAGGTCATAAATTGGTCATGCAGTGGCCTCATCATAACCAAGGCAGGAGGGGAAGGGGTTTTGGGTGCCACAGACCGGGGCAGCTTGACCCTGCGTTCTTAGAATAATAGAATATCAGAGTTGGAAGGGATCTCAAGAGGTCATCTAGTCCAATCCCCTGCTCAAAATAGGACCAATTCCCAGCTAAATCATCCCAGCCAGGGCTTTGTCAAGCCAGGCCTTAAAAACCTCCAAGGAAGGAGACTCCACCACCTCCCTAGGTAACTCATTCCAGTGTTTCACCACCCTCCTAGTGAAATAGTTTTTCCTGATATCCAACCTGGACCTCCCCCACTGCAACTTGAGACCATTGCTCCTTGTTCTGTCATCTGCCACTACTGAGAACAGCCGAGCTCCATCCTCTTTGGAACCCCCCTTCAGGTAGTTGAAGGCTGCTATCAAATCCCCCCTCACTCTTCTCTTCTGGAGACTAAACAATCCCAGTTCCCTCAGCCTCTCCTCATAAGTCATGTGCTCCAGACCCCTAATCATTTTTGTTGCCCTCCGCTGGACTCTTTCCAATTTTTCCACATCCTTCTTGTAGTGTGGGGACCAAAACTGGACACAGTATTCCAGATGAGGCCTTCTTCCTGCTAAGAATGTTGAAATTGCTGATCTATGTATTTTAGAAAAACAGGAAGCCTGTCTATATATGCCTCCAGGAATGTTTGTCAGGCCCCTAAGGCATGGACACTCTGGAAAAAAAACATCTCTGGTAAATTGATGACCTTAAGAAAATCTCTTGCTTGATCCTTAAAAACTGCTTACTTAGCACGTTTCCTTTAAGGCAGGGCCAGCGCAACCCATTAGGCGACCTAGTTGTTCGCCTAGGGCGCTACAGTTTGGGGGGCAGCAACCGTGGCAGTATTTCAGCGTCGGGACCTTCCGCCGCCTCTGTGGGGGGGGCAGCATTTTGGGGCGGGACCTTCCGCCGCCTAGGGCGGCAGAAAAGCTGGCGGCGCTCCTGCTTTAAGGGATATGTCATTATGTTACTAATGTATAAATAAGGGGAAAAAGTTTGAGGTAACCGGACTACTCAGAAGGGGCGCTTCAGGGACACTCCCTCTGGACGCATCTTGGGGTTCCCACCGGCAGACGGAAGCCTGCCCAGCAGAAGCCTGTTATGGTGCCACTTGAAAGCCAAGCTCAGCTCTGGTAATTATCGAGGGTTGGGGGTGTTTTACTAACCTGTTGTGGACGTGTGTAAGTGCTTGAGACTAAGTAAAGTTTAGCTTTAAGTGAAAGCACCCTTGTGTTCGGTTTGTGCCAGCCATCTATCGGTCGGATGGCCGTGTCTCCCCTGATTTATTGCCTGACACCACCTTGCACAGCGTAAAAGTTACCAAGAGCTTTGGGTTGAAAGAACCCTGGGTAACACCTGCCAGGTTCCCCAGGTAAGCAGTGGGGCTGGGGCCCTGCGCCCGCAGCTTGTGGCAGGGCTGCGGGAGAGAGCTGGGGCCATGTGCTTGTGGCAGGGGCCATGTGCCCCCAACCTGCGGCTTGCAGCAGGGCTGGAGCAGGGGCCATGAGTCCCCGACCCGCGGCAGGATTGCGGAGGGAGCAGGGGCTGTGCACTCCTGACCCATTGCGGAGCTGTGCCCGGAGCCGGGGCCACTTGCCCCTGACCCGCGGCTTCCTCAGGCTGTGATACCAGTCAGCTCTGTGTTTCTGGGGAACCAGGCACAGTATCTAGCCTGTCTGACTCATGAAAGACACCCCCCTCCTCACCAGTCTCTGCTTGAACCAAAACTGATCAGAGAAAAGGCTTGCAGAGAGCAGTGAAGGGCGTTGGGAGACACACCTAGACCCTTCCTGACAAGGGTGACAGGATTAAGGCATCTCCATTAGCACACAGAATGGAGAACAGAGATTCCAAGGTAAGAACCACACTGAACTCTGGGACCAGAAAAGCAGGGAAGCACTGCATCCTGGGGGATCTCTGCTCCAGATGCTAATGAACCTACGACTGCCCACACCCAGCTCAGCAGTTATCAGACCAATTCTAGGAATGAATCCTTGATTGATACCCAAAATACTGAAGCAGCCTAGTTGCCTTGTGAGCTCCCTGGAAGAAAACACCCCCCATAGCCAAGAGTGATCAGCTCCTATTGTCTAGCCTAAAGAAAACCCGTGACTCATCAGCTTACCTATAAACAAATCTAGTGTTCTCCCTTGAACCATTGTATTTTCTCTACAAAAATCCCTACTCACTCTCCAGTAAGTGCTCTGATACATAGACCCAAGCTCTGCATCAGTTCCACTAGGACTCCATCTTCTCCTGACTGATCGTGCTGGGGGCTGTGCCTGTCTCCAGCACTCAGGACCCTGAGCTACCACCACCACCTGGGATCCCCGACCAGTTCAAGCCTAATGGAGTGGGTGAGATCCCTCCCTCTTTCTCTCTGTTTTCTATTCTACCTCAGGTATTAACCTTTAATAATGTAACTGTTATGTTTGTTTAGCTCCTTGTGTAGTTATCGCTATTATTCAATAAATAACTTTTACGGTTAAGCTGGTTGCTTCCCTCCCTCTCTCTCTGAACTTTACTCTTTTGTGTTTTTTAGCTTCCCCATTTACTCTGCAGCAACGCTTCTTTTACCTAAGCTAAAGATCCCTGTAGTCCCCAAAATACTGTGGGGTTTGCTCATCAAGTGGGTTACTCCCAGTACAATTGTAACATGAAAGTGGGGATAGGGATGTGCAGAACCTGTGGCATATAAAGGTGACAGCTTAAAAGTGCTGATTGACTCGGTCTGCTCAGACTTGGTGTGTGTGTGTGTGTGTGTGTGTGTGTGTGTGTGTGTTCATCTGGTTCTAGGGCTGGAGGAATCCAGCCCTGGGGAACCTAAGTCCCGCAGAATAGCTCCATTGGGAGGGGACTTGCATAAGGGAGAAATAGAGTTCCATATGAAAACACACCTGACATAAGCAGTACATTGATAGAATTACAGAAATGCACCCCTCCCCCAGAAGAGTAACCCTAATAAATGAGCATACCCCAAAGTAACGGGCAAATCTGGTAACTGCTGTGTATCCCCATGGCTCCAGTGGGATGGGGGCTGTGAACCTGTGGCTGCCCCCCAATGTGTCCTGATATTTTATTCTTGTCATCTGGTCACCCTACCACTGCAGCATCAGTGAAGTCAGAATTATCCCAGGTATGTAGCTGGCCCATAAAGTTTTCAGAGGAAAAGGATCTTCTGGGTGTGAGGTGCACCTCCCCATATGTGGCGTTAAGAACAAATAATCATAAAAAGAAACAGAGGAAAAAATTACATCAGTTGAAGGAGTTATGCAAAGTTTGCTTCTTAAATAATTAGGCTTTCAGCAATCAAGGGCCTCTCAGGGCCTCCGGCGGCCTAAAAACTGTATAAAAACACTCATGACTCAGGGGTCTTCTAATCACTTTAACTTATTCTCCTCTGCGAACTAGAGAATCCTGTTCAAGTCTCTTTCCATAACCATTCAAATGATGTACTAGGGATCCTTTTAATTTAGGACTGAATCTTCCACAGACACTCTGTGATTCATAGCAATGGGAAGGGTTTGGGGTTTTTTCAATTTTTTTTTTTTATCATCGAGTTGCAGGCGTTGGTTTCTTCATGGTTTAGGAGTTAAACTGTATTTTCAGAGCAAGACATGGAGTTGGGACACTAAAGCTTATTGATTTTAGTTGGCACTTGGGCATTCAAATCCCTTAGGGAGCTCTGAAAAATCTCACCCACAATTTTTAATGTAGGGTTTAGGAAGAAATTCCCTGTTTCCTCCATAACGGACTAATTAATTGTTCTTCTGTTTTCTTCTGAAGCAGCTGGTGAGAGACACTCATTGAGACAGGATACTGCATTAGATGGAGCATTCATCTCTTCCAGCCTGGCAACTGCTAGGTTCTCATAGGAAGAAGTAATTCAAGGTGCAGATCCTCGTCTGCTCTAACTTAGTGTAGCTCCAGCGAAGCCGATGGAACCAAGCAGATTTACATCAGGGGAGGAGGTGGGGGTTTGTGTGTTGTTTTGATTTATATAACCAGTTTTATTTATTCATCAGCAAGTATTGGTGACTCGCTGAGGTTTACAAACCAAAGCACCGCCTTGTCATGCTGGATTGAACTCATGTGTCAGTAGGTGTCAGGGGACTGTTGTCCCTTTACTAAAACTTAGTGAGGGTTTTTTGTGGACATCTTCCAGTACCAAAAGAAAGGGGCAAGTCCCAGTGAAAAATCAGAATCCTGAGACTGACAGTTCCCAGGGGCAATGGGGAGAGCCTAATGCTGTAGGTCAGCCTGATTGACAGGGCGGGCAGGCCAATGCGGGAGTCAGGAACCCGGAGTCTCATCCTCCATGTGAGCTCGAGCTGCCTGAGCGGGAGGCCGAGCTAAGGCGAGAGCAGCAGGCAGAGCTGAGCTGAGCAGAGCCGCAGCCGAGCTGAGGCAGAGTGGGGCTGGGGCTGGGGCTGGAGCCGTCCGGAGCCGGGTGCGGTGAGCAGCTGGGGAGAGTGGGGGGGACCCTGGGCAGAGGGGCCAGCACAGGGAGACGCCCCAGGCAAGTGGTCTTGCGGGCCAGACTGGGAGGGCTTCGTAAACCCGACGGCGGGGTGGGGGAGGGCGACGCTGGGAAGAAGGGTCCTGCCACCTAGAGGCTGAGGGCGTGTGGGAACCACCAAAGCACGTGTCCGACCCGCAGCATCCCTGCAGCACAGCCAGGGACTGGCCAGGAGGAACAGACTGTGAACTACCCTTACACTCCAGAGACGGCCATTTGTGGTGTCCCTCAGCCCACAGGATGGGGTGACTTGTTCCTTTAACCTTTTCCATTTTTCCTTATTTATTTATTTATTAGTTGCTGTTTAATAAATTGTTTTTGCTTTGAACTCTATGCAATGATCAGTGGGAAGCATCCGGTGTGAAGAGAGCACCCCGGTGTGGGGACACCCTGCCCCTGTCCTAAGTGTCCATGACAAGACTGCGGGTTGAGTCCTCCAGGAATCCTGGGCCCAGCCTTGTCGGGACTGCGAGGACTTTGCCACACAGGAGAGTGGAAGGGGAGCCCTTGAAGTCAGGCAGCCTCTGGGTAAAGGAAGTGGGAGCGAGGACTCAGATTCTTTAACCAGCCAATTCAACCAGGGGAGTGTATAAGCCAGGAAAGTGTCCCACTCTCGTGGGGAAATCTTCTGCTTACATAGAGGTTACATCCTAACAAGGAAATCAGTTTTATTAATGCTGTCCCAGCCATGTTCTATGGGATATTTTTTTAATAGACTGGAAATCCCAGGCATTAATTATAGAAATTTTATATATTGATATTTCTTAGGGCTTGTCTAAGCTTAACGCTAGATTGGCACTGCTGCAATCGATGCAGTGGGGTCGATTTAGCAGGTCTGATGAAGACCCACTAAATCAATGGCAGAGCACTCTCCCGTTGACTCCTGTACTCCAGCTCCCCAAGAAGAATCAGGTAAATCAGCGGGCGAGCGTCTCCCGTCGACACAGTGCAGTGTAGACACCGCTGTAAGTCCACCTAAGTTACATCTTCTTCAATTACATTACTTACATCACTGAGGTAACGTAACTTAAGTCAACTTACAGCTGTAGTGTAGACCAGCCCTTAGAGACAGGATATTTTTAGGACAAAGAGAGTAACAAGGATTCAAAAGAGCTGATTAGGTCCCTCTTCCTTCCTTCCTTCCTTCCTTCCTTCCTTCCTTCCTTCCTTCCTTCCTTCCTTCCTTCCTTTATTTCTCTTTCTGTCTCTCTCTCTTTAAGTCTCCACATGAGCTCAGCTGCAATAGGAGTTTATCATTAAAATTTTTATTCCACCGACCCATGTACCTTAAAGGTACTGTCTTGCCACCTGTGTGCTTCAGATTTATCTCCACGGCAGAAAGATGCCTTGCATCACAAATGTGTGAAGTGACATTCCACAAAGCATGCGTGACAGCTGCAACAAGCCAGATGTAAGGCAGTGCCCTGACTCTACAGTGCTGATTCAACCACCACTGGCTTCATGATTTTCCCAGGAGCAATTCTCAGCTCCTTCTCTCAGGAAAGCAGAGTGGGATCCTCGGGTGCAGCTGACATTGGAGGTGGTGATGGCAGCACATATGCTGATAGAGGCTTATAACGTTATGGAGGATTATATTGTAACTGAGATCCCTGTGCCTGTGACCATAAAGCGCCTCCTATGTTTGTGGGGAAATACAGGGCTAGGAGGATGGTGATGGGGTCACCTGTATCTTAACGGAAACTGTAGACCATCTTACACCCAGCAGGCATATCCATGCAGGGCCAGCTCCAGGTTTTTTGCCGCCCCAAGCAAAAAAAACCAAACGTGGTGCCGCCTCTTGAAAAGAGCCACCTCCCAAGGGCCGGAATGCCGCCCCTTCAGAAGTGCTGCCCCACGCACATGCTTGGAATGTTGATGCCTAGAGCCGGCCCTGTATCCATGGGAACAGGAAGAAGCAGGAAATGAACGGCAAGATACAGATTCATGTCTGATCGCACAGGCCTGGCTTTGAGAAGTGTAGAGTACACCAAACTCTGTGTGAAATAATGAGAGAGCTGCATTTCATCACCACCTCTGCAAACCTTCCCAATATTTCCCATGTTACCCTTGATCGGTTTCTTCTAATGCCTTCCTGGCTACGGGTTTCCTCCGTTATCAACCCAGTGGGCCTGATTCTCAACTACACGATGGGTCTTACACCATTCTGTGAAGTGCAAATGGAGCAGAGGGCACAGTACGTCTGTTAATTACATCTACATTAACTTGAATGGCTCTTTCCCATGCCAGAGCAGTGTCAAAAGGCATTCGCGTCAATGAGAATTAGGCCAGGTTATCTCCTATCCATGAATATGGAGCATTTCTTTCTTTCTAACAGCAGCTGCATAGTTTTTTGAACCTCTGCTTTTATTGTGTTTTGTTTTAGTTGAGACTGACCAGGGTGAGACAAGTAATTAAAAATGGGGGCAGACGGACTTGACTGTCAAACTCTACAACTGCAATAAAGGAGTAAGAGAACTGTGTGAGAAATACAGCACTTTGGAGCTGGGGATAGGACATAGCACTTCCTGGAAATCTAGTCTTGTTACTCTGCTTGCTTTCTTTCTTCTTTATTTTGACAATTTTCCACTCCTCTTTATTTCAAATTCAGATATAGACTACATCGTACTATTGGTCTTTGGGTTTAATTGCTCTTCCATTTGTTATCATTTAATATCACCAAAGGCTTCCAAATCTCTTGGCCAAAGGTGTCCTTCAGGTTTGGGTACCCCCAATGTGGTGCACAAGTAAGGAAAACTTGTGGCCTGTTATCAAGAAATGTCGAGCATGAACATCTCCCATTAGCTTCAATGGGAGTTTTGAGTACTCAGCACTTCAGAAAAATGGGCCTGGCTGCATCTCTTATCAGGCATCTAAAATCAATGGCTCCTTTGGAAAGAGATTGGCTAAGCTACTTCCACAAGTAAAATCATTGGAATAGATGCTGATTTAGCCCAGGCCCCGTTCTGTTAAGTCAAGTCTTCAGTCTTGCATGAAATGCTGTTACTTCAATTCAAAGGATCAGAGTTCCCAGGCCTTCCAATTTGAAAGAAAAGAAAAAAGAACAAAGTAGATATTTTAGAGAGGAACCCTGGAGATATTTGGGCATTTATTCTCAATGAAGCTTGTGATCTGGTGGTGAAAGGCTCATTGCTTAATATCAAAAGGTTTATTCTTGGGCTGTTCAGGCCTTTAATGCTGCAGCTTTAAATTCGTTATTGATCCTGGTGTATCTCAAAGGGGACGGAGGAGTTGAGACCTGTCTGTTGGGGACGCGGATGGAATGGTGCTTGCAGCACTCTGGAGCAAATGGAGACTGAGATGAATTTACTACATTTCTTCAAGTTTGACAAGGGTATAAACTCTTGCGCTTCAGGGTATCATCCAATCATGGAGACAGATCTGATTGACAGGGGATAGTATAAAAGTTCCTCTATGGGCAGGTGATCCCAGAACAACTGTGTTCTGCTGGGCTTCTTGCACCTCCCAGTGAAGCATCTGGTACTGACCGCTGTGGGAGAGAGGTCTGATCTTGTGTAGCAATGCCTATGTTCTTCTGTTCCAAGGAGTGGTCCATGGGTACAGTCTGATATTGAAAACTAGAGCTGTATTGCTTTTACACAAACCCTTGGCCAGATGGCTAAATCTCCCTACCTGAGTAATGTACCATGTCCTTAAAGATGCAGAATGGTCTGGATAGGTATTTCTTTTCATGTATTCAAATCAAAAATTTGATTAGTGGAAAATGTCCATCTTCTGGGAACTGAGAGTCAAAGAAAAGTTGAAGAAAAATATAGTGGGAAATGTAATCTTTTTATCTGCAGTTTTTGCAATATCAATCCATGGTACATCCAGGGGATTTCATACAAGACTGGTAATATGGAGTGCAGTGAGTCACAGTTACCTCAAAAACCATGAGATTCTTGTATGGAATGAATGGTCAGGGCACAAATCTCTTCATATCACACATGAGATTTTGGACTCCTGCAGATGACGTTGGCGTAGTGTAATTTGTCTATATGGGTGGAACGGACTCAGTCAGGTGTGTTGGCAACATCCTTGTGAAATCAACTTTTGGTCGTGTCATTTGACCAAGGAATGGACTTTGCTGCTGACCAGCTGATAAACACATGAGGGCAAAGAATGAGAAGATTAATTTCACTGAGTTTTATTGAAGCAATGAAATCCAAAATCTCAACATGAAGCTGAACTATTTCTGACCCATTACCCTAAATCTTCTCAGCTCATCTCCAGCGCTGTGAAATTCATACAAAGGTTGTGTCAAGCAGAGACATTGACTTTTCTTTTTGCCAGTGGTTTCTTTTGAAGAGGTGTGTGTGTTTGGGGGACGGGAGGGGTAATTTTGGGGTAGACTATTTTCAGCATAATTATACACTTTTTTCATATTCTAGTTATTGACTATGTGTCTATCATTGGTACCGTTACTATTTTAATGATTACATTGTTATGAACTACATAATTACATTATCATCAATTGCAGAATATTAAAATAATTGCAATTTCCTACAAGCTGTCTTCACTAATGTCCCAGTTGAAAGACATTACATCTCACGGTAGCTTTCTGGATGAAACTGTCAGCAATCTTATTTACATCTAGTTCCCTGGTATGGTCTTGATGCACGTTAAGGACAGCTACATTACTCAGTTGTGTCTATCCCATTGATGACTGGAGATAATTTGTAAATTTTCTGAAGCTGGAGAATGAGTGTTCTGCAGTTCAAGATGATACAGGCACAGTGAGAAGGATTCTTACAAATTTGCAGTACTTTGGAAGCATAGTGCACCCAGAGTACTGCAAATGACTCCAAGATCTCTTTCTTGATGGGTAACAGCTAATATAGACCCCATCATTTTGTGTGTATAGTTGGAATTATATTTTGCCATGTGCATTACTTTAATTTAAAATTGAATGTCATCTGCCATTTTGTTGCCAAGTCACCCAGTTTTGTGAGTCCTCTGCTGTCAGCTTTGGACTTAACTATCTTGTGGAATTTTGTATCATCTACAAATTATACCACCTCACTATTTACCCCTTTTTCTACATCAGGGGTAGGCAAACTATGGCACGCGTGTCGAAGGTGACACATGAGCTGATTTTCAGTGGCACTCACACTTCCTGGGTCCTGGTCACCGGTCCGGGGGGCTTTGCATTTTAATTTAATTTGAAATAAAGCTTCTTAAACATTTTAAAAACCTTATTTACTTTACATACAACATTAGTTTAGTTACATATTATAGACTTATAGAAAGAGACCTTCTACAAACGTTAAAATGTATTACTGGCACGCGAAACCTTAAATTAGAGTGAATAAATGAAGACTTGGCACACCACTCCAGAAAGGTTGCCGACCCCTGTTCTAGATCATGTATGAATATGTTGAACAATGCTGGTCCCAGTACAGGCCCCTGGGGGACACCACTACTGTATTTACTTCTCTCCATTCTGAAAATGAACCATTTATTCCAACCTTTTGTTTCCTATCTTTTAACTGGGTTGCCTGGCAATGCTTTCAGAATCATCCTTAATTTAATTTAATGACAAGCCTTTTGTTATCTTAATCACGCTGCCTCTGTTTATAGACAAATTCCCTGCCCCAAGGGCAGAAGCTGGGAGCAGCACAGAACTTATAACATTCCACGCTCAAGCTTAGGAGAACCTGGGTCGCTGTCCTGCAAAGACTCAGGCAGTCTCTTACCTCGAACCATGTGAATGGCCTTCTTGAAATCAAAGAAAAAAACTTACATTCTTAAAGTGAAAAATGTAGCTAAGTCTTTGCAGGAAAAGACTATTCAAAAACAGGTAATGCAAGGAGGAACTCCACTCTGATACTCAGGGCCTGCAGAATGCTATCAACCACTCCCAGGGTCAGATTCTCCTATCACTCCAGGGCTTCGAAAATTGCAATTTGAGAAGTGCCCAGTGGTGCTAGCTCCACAGGAAGGAATTTTGTCCCATGCAATTTTTAAGTGAGCAGGGAGAAACAAGGCCAACCAGAAGACCGATATTATGATGCAGCAGAGATTTTAATGCAAATGAAATCGGCAGTACACAGTTACAAGAAGAAATACTACAGAGCAGAAAGAATGTATTTCCAGTGTTTCAAGAAGGGATGCAACCGATCACATACCTCAATGGGGCGCATTTGCGACAACATGTTCTTTTTGCTTTCTTGCAGCTGCAGAGGTTGACAAACAAGTCCCCTTTGTAACCATTTTAAGTTCTTTGTTTTACCCCAGTCGGTGGGAAATGAGACAAAGCAAAATAGAAGCAGAGACTACGCAACTTCTCCATTATACATCGGCCGTAGCAAAGGTCAAGGTGATGCATTAAAGGTACATATTGATAGAAAGGATAGAACGCGGTGCCTAATTCTCCTTGACAGCAAGGTCTCTTTTTCCGCTTGCAAAGGGACTTAACATGATAATGAATGTAAATGATGCCTATCTTAAGGCCCCTGTTTCCTTCACACTGTGGGGTCAGTGTAAACAGTTTGCGTGTAATTCAGAATGAGTCCACATAGGAAGAAAGGAATCAGCACATGGCTGGGAAAGCATTAGCAGAGAGTCATAAAGCGTAACAGTAGAAATGCAGCATGGCTATCAGACCAAGGTGCTGAGCACACACAGCTGCCACTGACTTCAAGTGGAGCTCTGTTTGCCCAGCACTTCTGAAAGCCATGCCCAAATGATCAGGGGTGAATCTGTATCTTGCCGGTCATTTCCTGATTTTTCCTTCTTCCATGGGTGTTCCTGCTGGGTTTAACATGGCCCACAATATCCACCAAGATACCTACGGCCATATCCCCCGTATCCCCATAGTCCCCCGTAACCATAAAGGCCCGGGTAACCGCAGTGTCCCCCATAGCCCAATAATCCCCCATAACCGTAAAGGCCCCCGTAACCACCTAATCTCCCCAAACCATACAATCCTCCATAATGGCCTCCATAGCCGTACAATCCCCCCAAACCGAATGAGCCTCCGAAACCGGCTCCGACCACAGGTGCTCCTACGGCTGCTACTTCGCTCTCTTGAGGGAAATTGCTGAGAATTGGTCCGGGGAGGGTCACGACAACCGGTGAGGGTCTGATCACCACTTCGGAGTCAGGGCACTGCCTAACGCACGGCTCGTTGGCGCTGCCAGTGACTGGACTGGGTCGGGCCACCCCGCATTCTGGATAGCACAGGCTGGAGAAAGTCATCTTTCTGGGATGGAGGTAAACCTGAAACACACAACACGGGCTAGAGTAAAGAGAAGATACAAGGACTGGTGGAAGAAAGGTTTCAAAACTCGGTTACAATTGTAGTGAGGTCTACACGGGGCCCAAGAGAGAGAGGAGGATTGGACTTAGTCTCTATGTGTGTGGCCATGTATGTGTTCCTGTTTTCTGTTTCTATGCCTCTTGTCCACTCGCACTAAACTTCCCTCCCAACTGGCCCCTTTGATCCCCTCTCAATGACCTTGTCTGAAAAACACCAACTGGAATAAGTGTAACTATTTTTATCATGGACACCTGGGATTCTGGGTCCACTTTAGACATTTCTCAAAGAGAACATGGCTGGGCTCATGGTAATCACATCCTTTCATTTGAGGATTTAACCTCTGCGTGCAAACCAGTTGTGTCCGGTATCACAGTGAGACTCTTTGGTTTTCCAAACCTTGGGAGTCACCAAAACTTGCTGATGAATAAACAGAAACATAGGAATTGCTCGACTGGGTCACACCATTTGTCAGCTTAATCCATCGTTGTGTCTCCAATAGTGAGAAATAACAGCTGCTTCAGAATAAACTAGAAAACCACTGAATTGGCCCTTTCTGGACTAACCTGAGAAAATTTCTTCCTAATCCAGCAAAGTGAAAAATGGCTAAATGATTTTCATAAGTTACTGAAAAGATTTAAATGCCCTAATTCTTCTACCAGTTAACAGGAAATATGTTTCTGAATTGCATATGTTGCTCTTAAAGCCCCTCCCTTAGCTTCAGATCATGAATCTACCAGTGCCTGCACCTGAATCACTACTCAAGATAGTTATGGAAGAACACCCTGATCCCGGATAAAAATAACAGTGCGTAAATTCAAAATTCCATTTTTAATGAAAAGAGTCCCTGCTGTGATATCTCTGGGGTTAGAAAGAGATTGAGTGGAATTGGACTTACCCGGTTCACCGAGGAGATGAAGTCTGGAGAAGTGTTTAGAAGAGGTCTGAGCGGTGAGCACTTTTATACAGATTCTAGGACTGAGTGGAGGATCTGCGATGCTGTTTGTGGAAGAGGTCCTAATTAGTTACCAAACAGACTTGATTGCCTTGTTAAATCCTCCTTTTGATGGAGCTGTTTTCCTCAGCGTTGGTGATTATTGGATTAATCACAGTCTCAGAGGGTGTGACATGCACATTGCACTCTTCAGCTGTCTTTCATCTTAAAGTTGTATGGGCCAACTGCATTTCTCGTGTCATTGCACTGACTTTATTGCGGCTGCAATGAGAATGAATATCAAGGTGATTCTGAGCGGCATCAGTAGCATAAGTGGGTGTCATGAAAGGAATCCAATTGGTCCTTTCAATTCATGCTGGTCGTGATTAGGGACATTGGGCAGTTCATTCTAAATGTGCTAGGAAGCAGGGATCCATTTTTTTCCATTCTCACCACCTCCATTCTCAGCAGGTCAGATTCAATTTTCTTTGAAATCAATGGGAATCATTCAATTGCCTTCAGTATTTTTTTTGTCAGGACTTTAAGTCTGAAATTCACCCTTTGGCAGAGGGATAGTACCATGCCTATAGACAACTTTAGTGCAATTATAAAATTTCAAATTGGGTCTTAACAGGGTCTTAAGTGGAGCATGGGCCTTTCTGATGGCCGTCTGCTAAGGGGTGAGTCTTACCCTATGGTAAATAAAACTTGACCTAACATTGGGCCTTCACTTGGGTCACCAATGCTGTCTCAAAGGGCTGCCTAGAGCAGATTTGCTCATGGGTCAGGGGATGGGATGGCAGAGAGAGAAAGGAAGCAGTGCTCTTTTACAGAAAGGTTTTGAGTTAAGTTTTGGAACCTCTACTCTACCAGAAACCATCTCTCCATCCTTGAGCAGCCAAGGAACTGAGATCTTGTAAGACAATGCAGCTGACTGAGCCCACCAGGAAACCCAGGAGATTTTAAAATGACATATTCTTGGTGAAGGAGGAGATGGCTGTGGGATGAGATTTGACATAATGTCTGACCCGACATAGGGCATGTTGCAGAAAACATTCCTGCCTGAACCAGAATGTTATTTAAAGTGTAAATGATATCCCCAAGGCTGGGTTCCATATCCAGGGAAGAGGGCAGAAGTGTCTTGCTTTGACTGAAGAACAGGAATACTTGTGGCACCTTTGAGACTAACAAATTTATTAGAGCATAAGCTTTCGTGGGCTACAGCCCACTTCTTCGGATGCATATAGAGTGGAACATATATTGTGGAGATATATATACACACATACAGAGAGCATGAACAGGTGGGAGTTGTCTTACCAAGTCTGAGAGGCCAATTAAGTAAGTGGAAAAAAAACTTTTGAAGTGATAATCAAGATAGCCCAGTACAGACAGTTTGATAAGAAGTGTGAGAATACAAGCTATCAGGAACAGTATCCCCGATAATGTCACAGCTAACCTGGTGGCTGAACTTTGTGACTTTGTCCTCACCCACAACTATTTCACATTTGGGGACAATATATACCTTCAAGTCAGCGGCACTGCTATGGATACCCGCATGGCCCCACAGTATGCCAACATTTTTATGGCTGACTTAGAACAACGCTTCCTTAGCTCTCGTTCCCTAACACCCCTACTCTACTTGCGCTACATTGATGACATCTTCATCATCTGGACCCATGGAAAAGAAGCCCTTGAGGAATTCCACCATGATTTCAATAATTTCTATCCCACCATCAACCTCAGCCTAGATCAATCCACACAAGCGGTCCATTTCCTGGACACTACTGTGCTAATAAGCGATGGTCACATAAATACCACCCTATACCGGAAACCTACTGACCGCTACACTTACCTACATGCCTCCAGCGTCCATCCAGGACACACAACACGATCCATTGTCTACAGCCAAGCTCTAAGATATAACCGCATTTGCTCCAATCCCTCAGACAGAGACAAGCACCTACATGATCTCTATCAAGCATTCTTAAAACTACAATACCCACCTGCTAAAGTAAAAAAAACAGATTGACAGAGCCAGACGAGTACCCAGAAGTCATCTCCTACAAGACAGGCCCAACAAAGAAAATAACAGAACACCGCTAGCTGTCACCTTCAGCCCCCAGCTAAAACCTCTCCAGCGCATCATCAAAGATCTACAACCTATCCTGAAAGATGATCCCTCACTCTCACAGATCTTGGGAGACAGACCTGTCCTCGCTTACAGACAACCCCCCAACCTAAAGCAAATACTCACCAGCAACCACACATCACTGAACAAAAACACTGACCTAGGAACCTATCCTTGTAACAAAGCCCGATGCCAACTCTGTCCACATATCTATTCAAGTGACATCATCATAGGACCTAATCACATCAGCCATACCATCAGGGGCTCGTTCACCTGCACATCTACCAATGTGATATATGCCATCATGTGTCAGCAATGCCCCTCTGCCATGTACATTGGCCAAACCAGACAGTCTCTATGCAAAAGAATAAATGGACACAAATCTGACATCAAGAATCATAATACTCAAAAACCAGTGGGAGAACACTTTAACCTGTCTGGCCATTCAATGACAGACCTGCGGGTGGCTATCTTACAACAGAAAAACTTCAAAAACAGACTCCAACAAGAGACTGCTGAACTCGAATTGATATGCAAATTAGACACAATCAATTTAGGTTTGAATAAAGACTGGGAATGGCTGAGCCATTACAAACATTGACTCTATCTCCCCATGTAAGTATTCTCACACTTCTTATCAACCTGTCTGTACTGGGCTATCTTGATTATCACTTCAAAAGTTTTTTTCCTCTTACTTAATTGGCCTCTCAGAGTTGGTAAGACAACTCCCACCTGTTCATGCTCTCTGTATGTGTGTGTATATATATCTCCTCAATATATGTTCCATTCTATATGCATCCGAAGAAGTGGGCTGTAGACCATGAGATGGTCGAGTTCAGGATCCTGACACAAGGAAGAAAGGAGAGCAGCAGAATATGGACCCTGGACTTCAGAAAAGCAGACTTTGACTCCCTCAGGGAACAGATGGGCAGGATCCCCTGGGAGAATAACATGAAGGGCAAAGGGGTCCAGGAGAGCTGGCTGTATTTTAAAGAATCCTTATTGAGGTTGCAGGAACAAACCATCCCGATGTGTAGAAAGAATAGTAAATATGGCAGGCGACCAGCTTGGCTAAACAGTGAAATCCTTGCTGATCTTAAACGCAAAAAAGAGGCTTATAAGAAGTGGAAGATTGGACAAATGACCAGGGAGGAGTATAAAAATATTGCTCAGGCGTGCAGGAGTGAAATCAGGAAGGCCAAATCACACTTGGAGTTGCAGTTAGCAAGAGATGTTAAGAGTAACAAGAAGGGTTTCTTCAGGTATGTTAGCAACAAGAAGAAAATCAAGGAAAGTGTGGGCCCCTTACTGAATGAGGGAGGCAACCTAGTGACCGAGGATGTGGAAAAAGCTAATGTACTCAATGATTTTTTTGCCTCTGTCTTCACGCACAAGGTCAGCTCCCAGATTGCTGCACTGGGCAGTACAGCATGGGGAGAAGGTGACCAGCCCTCTGTGGAGAAAGAAGTGGTTCGGGACTATTTAGAAAAGCTGGACGTGCACAAGTCCATGGGGCCGGATGCGCTGCATCCGAGGGTGCTAAAGGAGTTGGCGGGTGAGATTGCAGAGCCATTAGCCATTATTTTTGAAAACTCATGGCGATCGGGGGAGGTCCCAGATGACTGGAAAAAGGCTAATGTAGTGCCCATCTTTAAAAAAGGGAAGAAGGAGGATCCAGGGAACTACAGGCCAGTCAGCCTCACCTCAGTCCCTGGAAAAATTATGGAGCAGGTCCTCAAGGAATCAATTATGAAACATTTAGAGGAAAGGAAAGTGATCAGGAACAGTCAGCATGGATTCACGAAGGGGAAGTCGTGCCTGACTAACCTAATTGCCTTCTATGATGAGATAACTGGCTCTGTGGATGAGGGGAAAGCAGTGGATGTGTTATTTCTTGACTTTAGCAAAGCTTTCGATACTGTCTCCCACAGTATTCTTGCCACCAAGTTAAAGAAGTATGGGCTGGATGAATGGACTGTAAGGTGGATAGAAAGCTGGCTAGATCGTCGGGCTCAACGGGTAGTGATCAATGGCTCCATGTCTAGTTGGCAGCCGGTTTCAAGTGGAGTGCCCCAAGGGTCGGTCCTGGGGCCGGTTTTGTTTAATATCTTTATTAATGATCTGGAGGATGGTGTGGACTGCACTCTCAGCAAGTTTGCAGATGACACTAAACTAGGAGGCGTGGTAGATACACTAGAGGGTAGGGATCGGATACAGAGGGACCTAGACAAATTAGAGGATTGGGCAGAAAAAAACCTGATGAGGTTCAACAAGGACAAGTGCAGAGTCCTGCACTTAGGACGGAAGAATCCCATGCACTGCTACAGACTAGGGACCGAATGGCTAGGTAGCAGTTCTGCTGAAAAGGACCTAGGGGTCGCAGTGGACGAGAGGCTGGATATGAGTCAGCAGTGTGCTCTTGTTGCCAAGAAGGCTAACGGCATTTTGGGCTGTATAAGTAGGGGCATTGCCAGCAGATCGAGGAACGTGATCGTTCCCCTTTATTCGACATTGGTGAGGCCTCATCTGGAATACTGTGTCCAGTTTTGGGCCCCACACTACAAGAAGGATGTGGAAAAATTGGAAAGAGTCCAGCGGAGGGCAACAAAAATGATTAGGGGTCTGGAGCATATGACTTATGAGGAGAGGCTGAGAGAACTGGGATTGTTTAGTCTCCAGAAGAGAAGAATGAGGGGGGATTTGATAGCAGCCTTCAACTACCTGAAGGGGGGTTCCAAAGAGGATGGAGCTCGGCTGTTCTCAGTGGTGGCAGATGACAGAACAAGGAGCAATGGTCTCAAGTTGCGGTGGGGGAGGTCCAGGTTGGATATCAGGAAAAACTATTTCACTAGGAGGGTGGTGAAACACTGGAATGCGTTACCTAGGGAGGTGGTGGAGTCTCCTTCCTTGGAGGTTTTTAAGGCCCGGCTTGACAAAGCCCTGGCTGGGATGATTTAGCTGGGAATTGGTCCTGCTTTGAGCAGGGGGTTGGACTAGATGACCTCTTGAGGTCCCTTCCAACTCTGATATTCTATGATTCTATGATTCTATGATTCTAAAGCTTATGCTCAAATAAATTTGTTAGTCTCTAAGGTGCCACAAGTACTCCTGTTCTTTTTGCGGATACAGACTAACACGGCTGCTACTCTGAAACCTTGCTTTGACTGGTAATTTACACCAAAAGTAATAGAGCCCTCGAAACCGGCTTTGACCACAGGTGCTCCTCTGGTCCCAGCTGGCTCTGCGGAGGGAAATTGTGGAGAATTGGCCCTGGGAGGGTCACAGGAACCAGTGAGGCTCTGATCACCACTTCAGAGTCAGGGTACTGCCTAACTCATGGGTCATTGAAGCTGATAGCAACCAGACTGGGTCGTTCTACCCCATATAGTTTTTAAAATATGCCAAATTCAAAACTACATTTGAAAGAAAATGAAATAGCCCCAAATTGTATGGCCTTAAATCATGACCTGATTAAGGGAATGACATGAGAGACTCCATTTTGTTTAAAGTGACTGTGTGACTCCGTGCAGAGGCGTCTAATCCCAACAACACTTTATTAATATTCTAAGAATTCAACCCTTTGCGTGTGTGAAACACCAAGGAGAGTTTGTGAGGGGCTTTGAACTCTGGAGTTCTGAGGATGCTTAAGAACTTCCAGTCTTAACACCCTGACACCCTCTGTTTGATAGGCCTAGAAAGAGAGACACATTGAGGTGCAGGTCACATGGGGAAAGCTGCAGAAACAGAAATACAATACGATACTTCTGACTCCTCGTACCACAGGCTGAGCTCTAGGTTGATCCCTGTTACACTGTGTTACAAGATAATGTTAGTATCATGTCTGATAACAAAATGTTTGCCTCCAGGAAGGTTCAGGAGAAAGAGGTTTGGCATGAGTAGTCCCAACTATTGGGGTTTATTTCTGACTCTGCCAATCGCTCCTTGTCTGACCTTCACCTGAATGTGCCTCCCCTTACCTCCGTGGCAAACAGGTATAATTGTAACTTTCAGGGTGGATTGTTTGAGTCTTCCTGTGATCTAAGCATTTCACGGCACTTCACAAACACTCATTAAATTATATACAGCCAAAGAGATGAATTACTAAAGTAGTAATAACTTTTTACTGGGATTAGATGTTCCAACACTGAAGATTAGATTCACTTTAAAAATGTATGTCAAGGTCTCAGATGTCATTCCAGTGCTCAGTTTGTGATTCCTAACCTTTGACATTGGGGCTTTTTGACTTTCGTTCCATGTACCTTTGCATTTCCCTTTTCTATGTATTTTAAAGTTTCAGGGTAGATACTGAACCAGTGTAAAAGGGAACAGTTCCGTCAACTTCCAATTGAGGGTATGTACTTTATTTAGCCCGGCTTAGAGAAACCTTGTTGGGAGTGTCTCTCTCTGTGCATACTCCGCACCTCTACCCCCTGGTGCTCAGATCCAACGTATAGGAAACCAATGGGAAACATCAGGTACTGCATCTCCACCCATGGGCAGCCAAGAGAACTGTGTCTTGTGAGAGACTTCAGCTAATGAAGAAAAGGAAGAAGTATAAGACTGGCAGAGTTAAGCAGAACTTCTTCAAAGGTCACTTTGCTGTGGGATGAGACGGGGTTAGTTGCCATTCTGACCAACCTAGTGCATTCTGCAAGACCCAACTCCCACAGAAAGCTTTTCAGCCAGAATTAGAATGATTTTTAAAGTGGAAAATACACCCCACCAGGATTTCTTCTAGCCCGAGCAGCACTAAATGCTTCCCTCAGTTGTAAGCCCAGAACGTCATTGCAGTCTGTGGAGCTGTACTGATGTCCAGTGGCTCAGTATCTGTCTCTTGAGCTCTGTAAAGGAATGTTTACTAAGAAAGGGAAATGCAAAGCTTAACTGAATGAAAATCAAACAGCCCCAAATTCGGAGGCTGGGAATCATCCACTGACTATTGTCATGACATCAGAAACCTTAACATTTAACCTTAACATTTAATCCAGTGTATTTTTTTTGCAGCTACGTCAGCCTCAAAAGCATGGGCGGGATTGTGAAGGTGCAAAGCAGTAGCCCCTTTTGGCAGCCCCCACCTGTTCCTGCTGAGTAGTTGTTACCAAAGGCCGTGAGATGCGCCGCATTGGTGTTTGTAGTGGCATCACCAGCAGAGGTTGGTACCTTGCAACCTCCTTGGGGCTCCAGGCAGCGCCTCTGGAGACATATGGGGCCGGTGTATGTGGCACATGAGCAGCTCTTGTCCGTGGAGGTGGCTGTGGCATTTGGTCGCCGGGCGGCTTCCCGGCTCTCGCCTGGATGGGACACGGGGAGCCTGGAACTCTACAGCCAGTGAGTTCCCAACCCACCCTCCCCAGGGCAGGCTGTCGGTGAAAGGCTCTGGGAGGCAGGGACCGAGAGATGGGTTTGTCAAAGACCACCAAAAAAATTGTTGTGAGAACCCTTGAATCCTAATCCATAATTTGGGGGCATCTTATCCTAGAAAAAAATTCTGCTATTAAAATAATACAGCCCTGTGCACACACACAACTTTACTGAGGCTGCAGTACTTTGAAGTCCTTTGATTTGAGGAAGCCTCTAATCATCGAGCATAATATCACAATGAGATCTGGCTTATGTGGAGGTGAACAAGCACATTGAGGTGAAGGTTACACAGGGAGCAAGTGGCAAAGTCAGCAATAAAACCAGTCAAAGTGATTACTCACCCCATGCTCATCACTGCTCCTGAACTGCATTGGACAGTTCCCATTCAAGGCTTCTGAATATCTGGTGGCAACAGCTGATTTCCTTTGTTTTCTTTCTCAGCTCTTCTCTGGTGTGTGTGTGCGTGTGTGCGTGTGTGCGTGTGTGTGTGTGTGTGTGTGTGTGTGAAATGGCTTGAGGGTACCCCACCAGAAGGAATTCCCAAGTGTGCCTTCCTGGGTTCTCTAAGGGGTTTTTGCACTTGGGTCATGGCAGCATCTACCCATCCAAAGTCAGAGAAAAGCTGTATCCTTGGAAGTTTAATACAAGCCTGGAGTGGCCAGTATTAATTTTTAGAATCCTTGCGGGCCCCCACTTTCTGCACTCGAAGTGCCAGAGTGGGGAATCAGCCTTGATGAGGGTTTATGAAGAAACTCCCTACGTTTCCTCCATAAAGGACTAATTCATTGTTCTTCTGCTCTCTTCTGAAATAGCTAGTGACTCACACTCATTGAGACAGGATACTGCATTAGATGGGCCACTCGTCTCCTGCAGCCTGGCAACTGCTACCTTCTCATGTGCAGAAGTAATTCTAGGTGCAGATCCTCGTCTGGCCTAACTTAGTTTAGCTGCACTGAAGGCAGTGGAACTAAGCAGATTTGCACCAGGGGAGGAGGTGGGGATTTGTGTTTTGATTAAAAAAAACCATTTTTGTTTATTTATCAGCAAGTGTTGGTGACTCGCTAAGGTTTACAAAGCAAAGCGTTGTCTTGTGATGCTGGACTGAACTTATTTGTCAGTAGATGTCAGGGGACTGTTGGCCCTTACTAAAGCTGTGTGGGTTTTTTTCATGGCCCTCTCCTAGTACCAAACGAAAAGGGAAGGGCCAATGAGAAATCAGGATCCTGAGACTGACAGTCTTTAAGGCCAATGGGGAAAGACCAATGCTGCAGGTCAGCCTGATTGACAGGGCGGGCAGGCCAATGAGGGAGTCAGGAACCCAGGGTCTCATCCTCTGTGTGAGCTGGAGCTGCCAGTGCCAGCGCGGGGCCGAGCTAAGGCGAGAGCAGCAGGCAGAGCTGAGCTGAGCAGAGCCGCAGCTGAGCTGAGGCAGAGTGGGGCTGGGGCTGGGGCTGGGGCTGGGGCTGGGGCTGGAGCTGTCCGGAGCCGGGTGCAAAAATGACCCATGCATACAAATAGGATGAATAGAGTCAGTAGATCATAACCTTTGCAGAGATACATTACATGGCATATGTAGCATAAAACATATTCCAGTTATGTCATATATACATTCATAAGCATATTTCCATAAAGCCTTACGGGGTGCAACGTCACATGGTGTCCCTCAGCCCACGGCATTGGGTGACTTGTTCCCTTAACCTTTCCCATTTTTTCCTTATATATTTATTAGTTGCTGTTCAATAAATTGTTTTTGCTTTGAACTATATGCAATGATCACTGGGTCAGGGAAGCATCCGGTGTGAAGAGAGCACCCCGGTGTGGGGACACCCTGCCCCTGTCCTAAGTGTCCATGACAAGACTGCGGGTCGAGTCCTCCAGGAATCCTGGGCCCAGCCTTGTTGGGGTGACAAAGTCTCTGCCACACAGGAGAGTGGAAGGGGAGCCCTTGAGATCAGGCAGCCTCTGGGTAAAGGGAGTGGGAGCGAGGACTCAGATTCTTTCTCTTGCCAATTCCACAGGGGGAGCGTATAAGCCAGGTAAGTTCCTGGCTATCGTGAGATCATCTCCCACTCACATAGAGGTTATATCCTAACAAGGAAATCAGTATTATTAATGCTGTCCCAGCCATGTTCTGTGGGATATTTTTTTAATGGACTGGAAATCCCAGGCATTAATGATAGAAATTTTATGTATTGATGCTTCTTAGCGACAGGATATTTTTAGGTCAAAGAGAGTAACAAGGATTCAAAAGAGCTCATTAGATCCCTCCTTCTTTCTTTCTTTTTTAAGCAGAGTCTGAAGGGGCTGACATCCCTGACATCTAGTGGTGAGCTGTGGAAAGTTGATCTCATTTTATGGTGACCAGGTGTCCTGATTTTATAGGGACAGTCCCTATTTTGGGGTCTTTTTCTTATATAGGCTTCTATTACCCCCCACCCCCCTGTCCCAATTTTTCACATTTACTGTCTGGTCACCTGGTCTCATTTGCATGGACACACCCACTCTGCCTAGGTGCTCAGCATGGTGGGACTGCTTGCCCAAATGATCTCTTGTGGCTGGTGTTGGATCCCCAGTCTCCTTGTTATTGGGGCCGAGTAATAAAGGGTTGTTATCCTTGTTGTCTGAATCAAGGGCAGCAGACCTGTACCCAGGCCCTCTCAGAGGTCCAGAGAGGCCCCGGCCACTTTCAGCTTTTGAGGCTCCTAGCCATAATAAAAATAAAAAATGATGACACATGAAAACAAAATAAGGCACCAAAAAAAGAGTGAGACATAATTTGAATTTTTTTTTACTTAACAAATGCTTTTCTAGCCCTTTTCTGTGCAGATGCACTAATTATCGAGGAAAAATCTTGCTTTCGTGCGATGTCACAGTTGATATTAAGCATGGCGAGCCCATTCAAACGTTCTTGTCCCATAGTTGAACGGTAGGGTGACCAGATCACAGGGATGAAATATCGGGACGCGGGGGGGGTGGAGCAAAAAAAATGGCGGCGGAGCAAAAAAAAAAAAAAAGGAGTTTTGCAGGAGCGGGGGGAATTAGCAGGCCCCAGCCGCGCTGCCGGATCGTACATAGCGCCCCAGCAGCGCGCGCTGCCCACCCCAGGGCAAAAGGTGGCCCCAATGCAGAGGGGGCCGGGGATAAAGAGGGCATTGGGGGGACCGAGAGGAGGCACTGGGAAGCACAAGAGTCCGGGTGGGCGAGGGGGTACGGCTCCAGCGGGGCCCCGGGCAGGGCACAGGCTGGATGGGCGCAAGGAGGCAGAACCCCATAGCGGGACCGGGCAGGGACAAAGCTGTCTCTCCCCTGGGAGTGGCTGCAGGAGCCCCCGAGCCCGGGGCTGGGCATGGGGCAGCGGTGGTGCATGGGAGCCGGGGACGGCGCGGCGCGGGCATGCAGGGGGCCAGGGCTGGCACAGCCAAGCTGCAGCGGTGGCCGGTCTCCCGAGCAGCTCTCCGGGGCTCCAGGCTGGGCAGCGGGCGGGAGCCGGGGCTTTTCCCGGCCCTGCGGAGCCTCCCACTCCCCGGCCCACCCTGGGCACATGCGGCGCGTCCCGCCACTGGCGGGGAGCCCCTGCCTCTCCCGCTTGGCTGTGCTCCAGCAGCTCCTTCCCGGTGGGGCGAGCCACTGGAACACAGCCAAGCGGGAGAGGCGCGGGGCTCCCCGACTGCGGCGGGGAAGTTTATGGGTTCTGGGGACCTCGGCCGGCTCCTAGCCCCTGTCCGCCGGCCGCCCCGCCTGGGACAAGTCTCACCCCCACATCCCCTCTCCGCCGTGTGTCTCTGGCGGCCCACGCCCCTGGGCTGCACCGCCCACCTGGGCCAGAGCCAGCCCCGGCTGCTACCTGCACGCAGCCCGGGCCATGCCCAGCTAGCCCCCGGCAGCCGCGGCAACTTTTCCTTCCCCTCCCGCGCTCCTGGTAGATGCCCGACCCTCCTCCCTCCATCCCCCCTCCACACATCCCTCCTCCTAACCTCCTCCCTCCATCCCCCTTTCTTCCTCCCTCCATCCCCCTCACATCCCACACAGCACCACACGCTGGTGTCTGGCGGCCTCCCTCCAGCGCTTGCGCAGCTGCCATACAGCTGATCAGCGGCGCACAAGCCTGGGAGGGAGGGGAATGCGGGCTGCGTGCTTGAGGAAAAGGCGGGGCCAGGGCGGGGATTTGGGGAGGGATCCAATGGGGGAAGGAGGGGGCGGAGTCGGGGCGGGGGGGGGCGTGAGCGCCGGAATGGAGGGCAAATGTGCTTTTTTGTCCAGTGTCCCGACCGAACATTGGTCGGGACGCGGGACAAAAAAGCAAATATCAGGACAGTCCCGATAAAATCGGGACGTCTGGTCACCCTATTGAAAGGTGATAGTTCTTTACCTGTGTCAACACGTTGAAGGTGCGTTCACCTGAAGCCACTGATGCAGGAAAACTGATAAAAATATGCAATGCAATTGTGGTATTAGGAAAAACCCCAGAGAGTCCAAGTTTGAGTATTTCTTGAAGCAGTTCCTTTGGCTTGCAATCCAATTTAAAGTTCGTGGAATATTTTCGTTTGAGGAAGATGACCTCGTCACTGAGATCTTTTGAGATTTCTTTGTTGTACTGTTGATGAAATTGTTCAACTGCAGAAAGTAGATCTTCATTACTGAGTCTGTTGAACTGCCAAAGATACCCAAAAAGGGTACAAATTTGTCGCAGTGACTCAAATCAATGTGTAAGACCTGATTGAATAGAGTCAATGATGACGAGGAAGATACGGACCCTATAATGCTGCTTGGTATCGGATTCAGTAGGTAAGTTGCGATTGGTGGAGAACTCAGATGAAATGCCAGTATTCTGTGCTACTAATTTGGACTCAGTCAGGATCGCATCCCATTGTTCATGAATCTGTTGAATATCATTGATAAGACTTTCAATGTTATCCCTCTCAACATCAAGTGTAGCATTGCGTGCTTCAATTACCAGATTAGTTTGGTGGATCATTGTAAGTAGCTTCATCCACAAAGATGACATCAGAATGCATTCAAATTTGGACATGTGAATGATGAACGGTTCACAGTACAGAGCTTGTTTTTCCATACTCCAGCATAACCAGTCTCTTGTGCAGGTCTCACCATTTGGAAGAGCTTTTGTCAGCAGCCGAGTAGGAAAGGCATGATTATCAACACCTCGTGGAATGTTATTGGGAATTTCAAAACAACTAATTTGAAGAAAAGATTGCATTTGGGCAGCATTGCTCTTGTCAATAATTCCAGTGTCAGTCACATCAAACCTGTAGTACTCATGAATTGCTCTTGCTGCGTAAGATCTACATCTTCCTGTTGCTGTTGAGTTTCTTCATCGTACACCGGATCTTCTGCTGCATCTGTTACTGTTGGCACATCTCCTTCTTGACTCCTGTCCTCGTGTTCAGGTATTGGCATTGAAATATCACCTGTTGCAGTTGCTGAGTTTTCATTATCTGTAGCATTGTTTGTTGGGTAAGGTGTGTTTTCCAGTGGTTTGAGAAATGAAGTTATTGGCTTTGAGCTCTTAGCTGCTGCTTCACTCAGGGCACGTCTTCACTACCCGCTGGATCGGCAGGTAGCAATCGATCTATTGGGGATCGACTTATCGCATCTAATGAAGACGTGATAAAATCGATCCCTGATCGCTCTGCCGTCGACTCCGGAAATCCACTGCGGCAAGAGGCGGAAGCGGAGTCAATGGCGGCGCGGCAGCGGTCGACTCGCCGCCGTCCTCACAGCCAGGTAAGTCGACCTAAAATACGCAACTTCAGCTACGCTATTCACGTAGCTGAAGTTGTGTATCTTAGGTCAAACACCCCCCCCCCCCCCGTAGTGTAGACCTAGCCTCAGTTGTTTTCGCCGTAACTTGCTTACACCACTTTCAAATCTCCTCTTCATTCCACACTTGAAATATTCTGCTGTAAATAAATAACTTATCTACACTTGAAATCTTCTACTGTAAACATGTACACAAATGCGGAATGGTTCACAAAGGCTGAAAAGACTGAAAACGAAGGAATACTAATTAAGAACACAAAATGAAACAGTCAGACAGGTTATTATCCTTATCACTGAATCAAAACTCAAGCATGCAAGGTATAATAATAATAATTTAAGAGGCTGAGCTGAAGACAAAGGGATAACATATATATATATATATAGTAAACACAGACATGGATACAGACAGAGGGATAATATCCAAAAATTTCAAACATGTGTCCTCAGAAAACTCACTGTACAAGATTGTCCTCACAAATTTTCCCCTTGAATCTGGGCCTATAGACTACAAAAGCCTATGATGATGGCCAAGCTACCAAGCGAGGGCTCAACCAACCAACCGGTCACCTCTTTTAGCTACCATATGAAGATAATAATGAGGAATTCTCACACATAAACAATTCCTTAGTCAACTAGATATAAAACTACAAAGACACTAAAATGTAACAATTCTCTACCTTCCAACACGCACTTGATCCACCATCAGCCACTAGTAGTGGTTTGTTTATATAACACTGCTCTACAGCCAAAATGCTTCTGAAATAAATGTAGTCAAACTTTACTAATTCTGGGTCACTGAGAACGAAAATGATGCTTAAAATTGTTGATTGGCTCTAGTTTTCAAGATATGCTATCGGGTCAGTATATATGACCCCTGACTTGGGAATGGCGGAGGATAAGTGAGTTATAAAGGAAAGGGATCTCAATTTAAACCAGAAATGACTAAAATACATCTTTGACTGGATCTATGAATAAATGTATGACTGGGTTTGGACAGTACTTGCTTTTTAGGCAAAACAATGAATGATGCAATCTGAAGCTGGTATTGCATTATACATGATATGAATTGCATCATGTTATTCCTAGAAGTCATGGATGATGCAATCATAACGAAGCTTACATCACTCTGCTGAACAAATTGGCCTATATCAGCTCTAGAAATCATACAGTGTCGTGCCTCTTATTTGTCAGTGTTTGATTTTGCAAAGGGACACATTTCTGTTTAGCCAAAGTGAGCAGAGATGCCTCGTACTTGTGTGAACAGTGCAGATAACTTCTGCTATGTTTGTGGTGAAGTGACTTTTGCATCACAAAAGCGCAGTATAACCACTATGGTTAAGAAAGCCTATCACCTTTATTTTGGCTGCAAAATTGGAGATCAGGACAAGAGGTGGGCCCCACACATATGCTGCAACACTTGTGCAACAAATCTTCGCCAGTGGTTGAACAGGAAAAGGAAATCTATGCCTTTTGCATCGCCAATGATTTGGAGAGAGCCAACAGATCATACCAGCAATTGTTACTTCTGCATGGTGCCTCCAGTTGGGAAAGGTGTGTCAAAGAAAAAAAAGTGGACTGTGCATTACCCAAACATTCCATCAGCTATACGC
Source organism: Chrysemys picta bellii (assembly GCF_011386835.1). Classification (NCBI taxonomy): domain Eukaryota; kingdom Metazoa; phylum Chordata; order Testudines; family Emydidae; genus Chrysemys; species Chrysemys picta. The sequence continues at coordinate 4,208,839 of NC_088791.1, forward strand.
CCAGTACCCCATGGAGAAGGACTGCCGGTTCCTGATGCACCAGAATCATTCTCACTTGAGTCAGACGAGGAAGAGGAAGAGGAAGAGGATGAAACTTCTGGTCCTGAACCATCAATGTCACAGGACCCACATTTTCTCCCATCCTCCTCCTCTGAACCACACCTCATAACACAAGGTGAACTGAATGACCTTGTCAGGGATTTGGAACTACCCAAGAGTAAGGCAGAGCTGTTGGGCTCCAGACTACAGCAGTGGAATCTCCTGGCAGGTGATGTTAGGGTTTCCATGTTACGTGACCGTCAAAAGGATCTTGTCCCATTCTTCTTCATGGAAGGTGATCTTGTAGCCTGCAACAACATCGATGGTGTGATGGCAGCCCTCAACATCGTTCACGATCCAGATGAGTGGAGACTGTTCATTGATTCATCGAAGACGAGTCTTAAAGCTGTTTTACTGCATAATGGCAATGTTTTGCCATCAATTCCAGTTGCTCATGCAGTCCATATGAAGGAAACCTATGACAACATGAAACAACTTTTGAGGTGCATAAACTATTTGAAGGTTGTTGCTCTCTTGCTTGGTCTGCAGACTGGATACACAAAGTACTGCTGTTTTCTCTGCGAATGGGATAGTCGTGCAAGAGATTCCCACTACATCAAGAAAGATTGGCCACTCCGACAGTCATTGGAGCCTGGGAGGAAAAGTGTTCAGCATCCACCACTTGTTGAATCAAGGAAGATTTTGTTACCACCCTTACACATCAAGCCGGGTCTGATGAAGAACTTTGTCAAGGCCATTGACAAAACACAAGCAGCTTTCAAGTACCTCTGTGGAAAATTTCCAAGGTTAAGTGAAGCTAAGATAAAGGAAGGTGTTTTTGTTGGTCCTCAGATTCGTGAACTTCTTCGAGATGATGCATTTGACCATGCACTACGTGGCAAGGAAAAGACGGCATGGAAAGCCTTCAGTTAGTGGCAATAAATTTTCTCAGAAACAAGAAGGCAGACAACTACAGGTTGTTGGTGGAAAACCTCCTCAAGGTATACAAAAGCCTTGGTTGCAACATGTCACTAAAGATACATTTTTTGCACTCTCATCTAGATTTTTTTCCACCGAACTGCGGAGCAGTGAGCGACGAGCACGGTGAGCAATTTCACCGGGACACTGCAACAATGGAGAAACACTATCAGGGCAAATGGAGCCCATCAATGCTTGCAGACTATTGCTGGACAGTGACAAGAGATGCTCCATTTTATGAATACAAGAGACAAGCCAAGAAGCGCCGAGTAGACACTGAATAGGACTAAACTATGTACAGAATAGTTTTTTGCCTTTTGTTTCATAATAAATTTTATTTATATAACCCTTTTGCTGATTTTTAAAGTGTTACATAAACAGGACAGGTGAAATATTATCATGTAAAGCAACCATAAACACATGAAAAGACCTAGGTTTACAATTTATGATTAAAACTCTACTATCTACATAATATACATAGACATAAAATGTAAAAACTTAAAATCTTAGAAACAGTAGCCAATCGATTGTTTTAATTGTCATATTTGAATTCAGCACATCAAAATACATGATAAATAGCACATTTTATCTCTGAAGCAGACGACTTCTCAAAAATTGTAGACCAGTGATTCAGCTGATCTGAGAGGACACGTTCATCATGGTCTAATCTTGTGTCATCAGAACCAGTGCATTTTTATTAATATTTATGAACATTTTTAACTCTTTAATATGACAAAATCTATATCAGTTAACAAAAAAAATATGTCTTTTACCAAATCACATCTCTAATTTGCTTAAATTTGCAGCTCTAAGCTGAGAGAGTGGGTCACATTTTGGTCCGATAAGGATGCACATAAAAAAAATTTGCGAAACTTATAAAATGCCAAAAAATTAACAAGTGTCTACATTTGAGGCCCTCTTTGAGCTTGAGGCCCAGGCCAAATGGCCCTCCTGGCCCCCCCTTCTGATTGGCCCATGTGGTTTTTGGGGAATACAGGGTTGGGGGGATCGTGATGGGGTCATAGATGCCTTAATGGAAACTGTGGGTCATGTTAAACCCAGCAGTCATATCCATGGGAACAGGAAGAAGCGGGAAATGAACGGCAAGATACAGATTCACGTCTGATCGCACAGGCTTGGCTTTGAGAAGTGTTGACTACACCGAACTCAGTGTGAAATAACGAGAGAGCTGCATTTCATCAGCACCTCATGCATCATTTCATCAGTCCTAATATTTGCCATGTTACCCTTGATCGGTTATATCTAATTTCTTCCTGGCTATGGGCTTCCTCTATTATCAACCCAGTGGGCCTGATTCTCAACTACACAATGGGTTTTACACCACACTATAATGTACAAATGAAGCAGGGGCTGTAAGGTGTTCTGCTGGGTTTCTTTCACCTCCCTTTGAAGCATCTGGTACTGACCACTGTGGGAAAGAGGCCTGGTCTTCTGCAGCAATGCCTGTGTTCTTCTGTTCCAAGGAGGGGTCCATGGGTATGGTCTGATATTGAAGACTAGAGCTGTATTGCTTTTACACAAAACCCTAGATGGCTAAATCTCTCCTTCTCACCTGAGTATTGTATCATGTCCTTAAAGAGGCAGGATGGTCTGGATACATTTTTACTTCTGTGCTGTCAAATCAAAAATTTGATTAGTGGAAAATGTTCATCTTCTGGGAACTGAGAGCCACAAAAATGTTGATGAAAAATGTAGTGGGAACTGTAATCTTTTTATCTGCAATTCCTGCAATATCAAGCAAAGGTACATCCAGGGGATTTTATACAAGACTGGTAATATGGAGTTCAGTAAGTCACAGTTACCTCAAAAGCCACGAGATTCTTGTACAGAATAAATGGTCTGGGCACGAATCTCTTCATATCACACATGAGATTCCTGACTCCTGCAGATGACGTTTGTGATGTTGCACCTCATAATACTTTATAGAAATATACTTATGAGTGTAAATATGACATAACTGGAATATGTTTTATGCTAGATATGCCATGTAACAGCTTTGTAAAGGTTATGTTCTACTGAATGTATTCATCCTATTCATAATCATGTATCATTTTTATATCTGAAGTTATGAGCGTTGGCTCTATGCTTGTATTTAAAGTGTTTGCTGTAGAAAGCACCTAAGGCAGATTTGGTCAATGAAGTTTCAAGGGGTTATTCGAGCAATTGGGAGTACTTAGCTAACAATGGACCTTGAGAGACACCAATCCACATCTGAACTTTTCTAGGAACGTTCAAACTAACATGTAAACAATGGCGTCAGCCTGTAAAGAACTGAGTCATGCATGGACATGTGACTTGCCCATGTGATTCCAAAACTCCATCTTGTAGCTGTGATTCTGCACAGAACACAAGGGGTTTTCACCCACAATAGAAAGACTATATAAGGCCCTGGGAAACCCCTCCATTTTGTCTTCAGTTGTCTCAAGAGATAGCCTCTCCACCCCAAAGAGATGCCTGAAAGAAACTGGAACAAAGGACAGTAACTATGGGGGTGTGAGTGATTGCTGGGCCCAGACTAGGAGGAAGTCTAATCTGTACAAGAAGCTTATTGAAACATCTCTGAGGGCGAGATTTACCTGCACTTAGTTTACTACTGTATTAGGCTTAGACTTGGGTATTTTATTTTATTTTGCTTGGTAACTTACTTCGTTCTGTCTGTTATTACTTGGAACCACTTAAATCCTACTTTTTGTATTTATTAAAATCACTTTTTACTTGTTAATTAACCCAGAGCACGTAATTAATACCTGGGGGAGCAAACAGCTGTGCATATCTCTCTATCAGTGTTATGGACGGTGACCAATTTATGAGTTTACCCTGTATAAGCTTTATACAGAGTAAAACAGATTTATTTGGGGTTTGGATCCCATTGGGAACTGGGTATCTGGTGTTGGAGACAGAAGCACTGCTTAAGCTGTTTTTAGTTAAGTCTGCAGCTTTTGGGAGATGAGGTTCAGACCTGGGTCTGTGTTTGTAGCAGTTATTGAATATGTGTCTATCATTGGTATCTTTACAATTTTAATTAAATTGTTTGAACTACATAATTACATTATCATGAATTGCAGTATAGTAAAATCATTGCAATAGCTTACAAGTTGTCTTCACTAACGTCCCAGTTTAAAGACATTACGTCTCACTGTAGCTTTCTAGATGAAACTGTCAACAATCTTAGTTACAGGTCGTTCGCTGGTATGGTCTTGCTGCATGTTAAGGACAGCTGCATTACTCAGTTGTGTCTGTCCCATTGATAACTGGAGATAATTTGTAAATCTTCTGAAGCTGAAGAATGAGCGTTCCGCAGTTCAGGATGATACAGGCACAGTGAGAAGGTTTCTCATAAATTTCAGTACTGCAAATGACTCCAAAATCTCTTTCTTGATGGATACCAGCTAATTTAGACCCCATCATTTTGTATGTATAGTTGGGATTATATTTTGCCATGTGCATTACTTTGCATTTAACATTGAATGTCATCTGCCATTTCATTGCCAAGTCACCCAATTGAGTAATTTTGTATCATCTGCAAATTATGTCACCTCACTGTTTACCCCTTTTTCTAGATCATTTATGAATATGTTGAACAATGCTGATCCCAATACAGGCCCCTGGGGGACACCACTACTGTATTTACTTCTCTCCATTCTGAAAATTGGCCATTTATTCCAACCTTTTGTTTCCTATCTTTTAACTGGGTTGCCTGGGAATGCTTTCAGGATCATCCTTAATTTAATTTAATGACAAACCTTTTGTTATCTTAATCATCCTGCCCAAGGGCAGAAGCTGAGAGTAACACAGAACTTACCACATTCCTCACTGAAGCTTATGAGAACCTGGGTCGCTGTCCTGCAAAGACTCACACAGAACCATGTGATTGGCCTTCTTGAAATCAAAGAAAATCTATCTTTGCAGGAAAAGGCTCTTTGCTAAAGCAGGTAATGCAAGGAGAAACTCCACCCTGGTACTTAGGGCCTTCAGAATGCTTTCAAGCATTCTAAGGTCCCGCTTCTCCTATCACTCCAGGACTTTGAAAATTGCAATTTGAGAAGTGCCTGGTGGTGCCGGCTCCACAGGGAGGAATTTCGTCCAACACAATTTTTAAGTAAGGAGGGAGGAACAAGGACAACCAGAAGACTGATATTAAAATGCAGCAGAGTTTTTAATGCAAATGAAATCGGTAGTACACAGTTACAGGAAGAAATATAACAGAGCAGAAAGAATGTATTACCAGTGTTTCAAGAAGGGATGCGACCGATCACATACCTCAATGGGGCGCATTTCAGACAAGATGTTCTTTTTGCTTTCTTGCAGCCGCAGAGATTGACAAACAAGTCCCCTTTGTAACCATTGTAAGTTCTTTGTTTTACCTCAGTGGGTGGGAAATGAGACAAAGCAAAATGGAAGCAGAGACTACGCAGCTTCTCCATTAGACATCTGCCGCAGCACAGGTCAAGGTGAGGCGTTAAAGGTACGTACTGATGGAAAGGATAGAACATGTAGGACCTAATTCTCCTTGACAGCAAGGTCTCTTTTTCCCCTTGCAAAGGGACTTAAAGTGATAATGAACATAAATGATGACTAGCTTAAGGCCCCTGTTGCCTTCACCCTGCAGGGTTAGTGTAAACATGTAATTCAGAATGAGTCCACATGTGAATGAGAGAATCAGCACTTGGTTGGGAAAGCCTTGGCAGACAGAGTCATAAAGCGTAACATTAGAAATGCAGCATGGCTATCAGACCAAGGTGCTGAGCGCACACAGCTCCCACTGAGTTCAACTGGAGCCCTGTTTGCACAGCACTTCTGAAAGCCATGCCCAAAAGATCAGGGGTGAATCTGTATCTTGCTGTTCATTTCCTGGTTCTTTCTTCTTCCACAGATGTTCCTGCTGGGTTTACCATGCCCCACAGTGTCCACCGAGATACCTACGGCCATATCCCCCATATCCCCATAATCCCCCGTAACCATAAAGGCCCGGGTAACCGCAGTGTCCCCCATAGCCCAATAATCCCCCATAACCGTAAAGCCCCCCATAACCATCGTATCCCCCATCTTGAGCTTTGTAAAGGAAGGTTTACTAAAGAAAGGGAAATTCAAAGTTTTATTGAATGAAAATCAAACAGCCCCAAATTCGAAGCCTGGGAATCATCCACTGACTATTGGCATAACCTCAGAAACCTTAACATGGATTTGTAAAGTTCATTTAATCCAGCGTTTCCCAATGAGGCCACTAGCGGATTTTTTTGCAGCTACGTCAGCCTCAAAAAGCACGGGCAGGATTGTGCAGGTGGAAAGCAGAAGCCCCTTCTGGCAGCCCCCAACCATTGCTGCTGAGTAGCTGTTACCTAACAGAAGTATTGGAGCATAAGCTTTCATGGGTGAAAACCCACTTCGTCAGACGCATGTGGTGGAAATTTCCAGAGGCAGGTATAAATATGCAGGCAAGAATCAGTCTAGAGATAACAAGGTTAGTTCAGTCAGGGAGGATGAGGCCCTCTTCTAGCAGTTGAGGTGTGAACACCAAGGGAGGAGAAACTGCTTTTGTAGTTGGCTAGCCATTCACAGTCTTTGTTTAATCCTGAGCTGCTCCGTGAAGCATCTAGTACTGACAACTGTGGGAGAGGGGCCTGATCTTCTGTAGCAATGCCTATGTTCTTCCGATCCAAGGAGCGGTCCATGGGCAAGGTCTGATATTGAAGAATAGAGCTGTATTGCTTTTATACAAAATGCGTAGCCATACAGCTAAATCTTCCCTCCCCACCTGAGTATTGTATCATTTCCCAAAGAGGTAGGATGGTCTGGATAAATTTTAACTTTTGTGTTGTAAAATCAAAAATTTCATTAGTGGAAAATGACAGGTTTCAGAGTAGCTGCCGTGTTAGTCTGTATCCGCAAAAAGAACAGGAGTACTTGTGGCACCTTAGAGACTAACAAATTTATTAGAGCATAAGCTTTCATAGGCTACAGCCCACTTCTTCGGATGCATATAGAGTGGAACATATATTGAGGAGATATATATACACACATACAGAAAGCATGAACAGGTGGGAGTTGTCTTACCAACTCTGAGAGGCCAATTAAGTAAGAGAAAAAAAACTTTTGAAGTGATAATCAAGATAGCCCAGTACAGACAGTTTCATAAGTGTGAGAATACTTACAAGGGGAGATAGATTCAATGTTTGTAATGGCTCAGCCATTCCCAGTCCTTATTCAATCCTGAGTTGATTGTATCTAGTTTGCATATCAATTCCAGCTCAGCAGTCTCTCGTTGGAGTCTGTTTTTGAAGTTTTTCTGTTGTAAGATAGCCACCCGCAGGTCCGTCATTGAATGGCCAGACAGGTTAAAGTGTTCTCCCACTGGTTTTTGAGTATTATGATTCCTGATGTCAGATTTGTGTCCATTAATTCTTTTGCGTAGAGACTGTCTAGTGGAAAATGTTTATCTTCTGGGAACTGAGAGCCACAAAAATGCTCACGAAAAATGGAAGTGGGAAATGTAATCTTTTTCTCTGCAGCTCCTGCAATATCAAGTCATGGTACATCCAGGGGATTTTATACAAGACTGGTAATATGGAGTGCAGTGAGTCACAGTTACCTCAAAAGCCATGAGATTCTTGTACGGAATGAATGGTCTGGGTATGAATCTCTTCATATCACAATGAAATTCCTGACTTCTGCACATGACATTGGCGTAGTGTAATTTGTCTATATGGGCAGAACGGACCCAGTCAAGTGTGTTGGCAACATCCTTGTGAAATCAACTTTTGTTCATGTCATGTGACCAAGGAGTGGACATTGCTGCTGACCAGTTGATAAACACATGAGGGCAAAGAATGAGAAGATTAATTTAACTGAGCTTTATTGGTGCAATGAAATCCAAAATCTCAACATGAAGCTGAACTATTTCTGCCCCATTGCCCTGGATTTGGTCAACTCATCTCCAGCATTGCAAAGTTGATGCAAAGCTAGTGTCAAATATAGGCACTGACTTTTCTTTTTGCCAGTAGGTTCTTTTGAATAGGTGGTGGTGGGGAATTTTGGGGATCGGCTATTTTCAGGGTATTTATACACTTCTTTCATATTCTAATTATTGAATATGTGTCTATCATTGATATCTTTACTATTTTAATAATGATTCAATTGTTATGAACTACATAATTATAGTATGATGAATTGCAGTATATTAAATTCATTGCAATCACCTAGAATCTGTCTTCACTAACATCCCAGTTTAAAGACATTACGTCTCACTATAGCTTTCTGGATGAAATTGTCAGCAATCTTATTCACATCTAGTTCCCTGGTATGGTCTTGATGCACGTTAAGGACAGCTGCATTGCTCAGTTGCGTCTGTCCCATTGATGACTGGAGATCATTTGTAAGTCTTCTGAAGCTGGAGAATGAGTGTTCCGCAGTTCAGGATGATACAGGCATGGTGAGAAGGATTCCTATAAATGTGCAGTGTTCTGGAAGCACAGTGCTTCCAGAGTACTGCAAATGACTCCAAGCTCTCTTTCTTGATGGGTAACAGCAAATTTAGACCCCATCATTTTCTGTGTATAGTTGGAATTATATTTTGCCATGTGCATTACTTTGCATTTAACATTGAATGTCATCTGCCATTTTGTTGCCAAGTCACCCAGTTTTGTGAGAGTCCTCTGCTGTCAGCTTTGGACTTAACTGTCTTGAGTAATATTGTATCATCTGCAAATTATGCCACCTCAGTGTTTACCCCCTTTTCTAGATCATTTATGAATATGTTGAAAAATGCTGGTCCCAGTACAGAACCCTGGGAGGCACCACTATTTACTTCTCTCCATTCTGAAAATGGACCATTTATTCCAACCTTTGGTTTTCTATCTTTTAACTGGGTTGCCTGGCAATGCTTTCAGAATCATCCTTAATTTAATTTACTGGCAAGCCTTTTGTTATCTTAATCACCCTGCCTCTGTTTATAGACAAACACCCTTCCCCAAGGGCAGAAGCTGGGAGCAGCACAGAACTTATCACACTTCACACTCAAGCTCTGTCTGGAGCTAGGGCCTGCGATGTGAGCAGACTTCTGGTACGAAACTCGGGAGGGGCAGGAACCACTATGGATTGTGGTCCACTTTTGGCCCACCCTGGTTCCCTACCCCTTCTCTTACCCACAAGACTCCACCCTCATTCTAGACTGGAAGCGGGAGCCACTTCAGGGTACGAGCCATATGGGCAGCTATGGTGAAACGCGGACAGTCTATCTGCCATGGGTAGGGGGCCCAGGAGCCAGGGACATGGGCCGGGGGCTGCTCTGGAGCCCCCTCTGCCCCAGGAGATGGAGGGGCCTGGGCTTCCCAGCCTGGCTCCAACTTTGGCTTGGCCAGGGAGGCGGGCCCTCGGGTGAAGAAGAGGTGCAGGAATAGGCCCCCAGAGGGGGAGGGGCATTGTGGCCCCCTACCATTAGGAAGAATCCGCCGCCCCGGTCTAGCGTTAACATTGCATTAACTATGTGGTCTGGTGGCCACTTTTCTTCTCCTTATGAAAACCTGGGTTGCTGTCTGGCAAAGATTCACACTGACTTTTACTGTGAACCATGTGATAATTGGTCTTCTTGAAATCAAAGGAAAAACTTACATTCTTAAATTGAAAAACTGTCTAAGTCTTCACAGGAAAAGATTCTTTGCTAAAACAGGTAATGCAAGGAGGAACTCCACCCTGGTACTCAGGGCCTGCAGAATGCTATCAACCACTTCAAGGGCTGGATTCTCCTATCACTGCAGGGTTTTGAAAATTACAACGGGAGAAGTGCTCGGTGCTGCCAGCTCCACAGGGAGGAATTTCACCCTATGCGATTTTTAAGCAAGTATGGAGGAACAAGGAGACCCAGAAGACTGATATTATGGTGCAGCAGAGTTTTTAATGTAAATGAAATTGGCAATACACAGTTACAGGAAGAAATATTACAGAGCAGAAAGAATGTATTTCCAGTGTTTCAAAAAGGGCTCTGACCGATCGCAGGCCTCAATGGGGTGTATTTCAGATGTTATTTTGGCTGCAGCTGGAGAGATCGACAAACAAGTGCCCATTGTAACTATTTTAAGTTCCTTGTTTTACCCCAGTCGGTGGGAAATGAGCCAAAGAAAAATAGAAGCAGAGACTACGCAGCTTCTCCATTATACATCAGCCGTAGCAAAGATCAAGGTGATGCATTAAAGGTACATATTGATAGAAAGGATAGAACATGTGGTCCCTAATTCTCCTTGACAGCAAGGTCTCTTTTTCCCCTTGCAAAGGGACTTAAAGTGATAATGAATATAACTGATGCCTATCTTAAGGCCCCTGTTTCCTTCACACTGTGGGGTCAGTGTAAAAAGCCTGTGTGTAGTTCAGAATGAGTCCACATGTGAATGAGAGAATCAGCACATGGCTGGGAAAGCATTAGCAGAAAGAGTCATAAAGCGTAACAGTAGAAATGCAGCATGGCTATCAGACCACGGTGCTGAGCACACACAGCTCCCACTGAGTTCAACGGGAGCCATGTTGGCACAGCACTTCTGAAAGCCATGCCCAAATGATCAGGGGTAAATCTGTATCTTGCCGGTCATTTCCTGGTTTTTCCTTCTTCCATGGGTGTTCCTGCTGGGTTTAACATGGCCCACAATATCCACTAAGATACCTACGGCCATATCCTCCGTATCCCCATAATCCCCCGTAACCATAAAGACCTGGGTAACCGCAGTGTCCCCCGTAGCCCAATAATCCCCCATAACCGTAACGGCCGCCATAACCACCTAATCTCTCTAAACCATACAATCCTCCATAATGGCCTCCATAGCCGTACAATCCCCCCAAACCGAATGAGCCTCCGAAACCGGCTCCGACCACAGGTGCTCCTACGGCTGCCACTTCGCTCTGTTGAGGGAAATTGCTGAGAATTGGTCCGGGGAGGGTCACGACCACCGGTGAGGGTCTGATCACCACTTCGGAGTCAGGGCACTGCCTAACACACGGCTCGTTGGAGCTGCCAGTGACTGGACTGGGTCGGGCCACCCCGCATTCTGGATAGCACAGGCTGGAGAAAGTCATCTTTCTGGGATGGAGGTAAACCTGAAACACACACCAGGGACTAGAGTAAGAGACTGTACAAGTTCCAGTGGAAGAAAAGCTTGAAAGCTCGGTTAGTGTTGCAGTGAGGTCTGCACGGGGCCTGAGAGAGAGAGGAGAAATGGACTTAGTCTGTATGTGCCTGGTCATGTATTTGTTCCTATATCTTCCTTCTACACCTCTTGTCCACTCGCACTAAACTTCCCTGCCAACTCGCCCCTTTCAGCCCCTCTCAATGACTTTGTCTGAAAAACACCAACTAAAATAAGTTTAACTACACCTCTACCCCGATATAACGCGACCCGATATAACACGAATTCGGATATAACGTGGGAAAGCAGCGTTCCGGGGCGGGTGGGGCTGCATACTCCGGCGGATCAAAGCAAGTTTGCTATAATGCGGTTTCACCTATAATGTGGTAAGATTTTGTGGCTCCCGAGGACAGCGTTATATCGGGGTAGAGGTGTATTTCTTTGATGGACACCTGGCATTCTGGATCTATTTTAGATATTTATCAAAGAGAACATATCTGGTATCATGGTAATCAGATCCTTTGCTTTGAGGATTTAACCTCAGCGTGCAAACCAGTTGAGTCTGGTGTCAGAGGGTGGCTCTTTGAGTTTCCAAACCTTGGGAGTCACCAAAAATTGCTAATGAAGAAACAGAAACTTTGTTTTTCTCCAAACAAATCACTAAGGACAAGCTCCTCAGCTGGGGTAAAATGGGTTCAGGTCCACTGACTTCCATGCAGTGACACTAAATTACACCATCTGAGAAGAAGCACCTTCAGTGGGTATTTCTGGTCAGGAGAACATAGGAATTGCTAGATTGGAGCACCCCACTTGTGAACTTTATCCATTCTCTGTCTCCAACAGTGAGGAGTAACAGCTGCTTCAGAGTAAAGTAGAAGACCACTGAATTGGCCTTTTCTGGACTAACCTGGGAAAGTTTCTTCCTAATCCAGCTAAGTGAAAAACGGCTAAGGGACTTTCTAAGTTTACTGAAAAGATTTAAATGTCCTAATTCTTTATCCAGTTAATAGGAAATATGTTTCCCATGAATCCACCGGCACCTGAAACTGAATAATTACACAGGATGGAAGGACACCCTGATCCCTGCTAAAAATCACAGCGAGTACATGCAAGATTCCGTCTTAAATTGAAAGAAGCCCTACTGTGATATCTGTGTGGTTAGAAAGAGACTGAGTCAAATTGGACTTACCCGAATCACTGAGGAGATGAAGTCTGGAGAAGTGTTTAGAAGAGTGCTGAGTCGTGAGCACTTTTATACAGTTCCTAGGACAGCCTGGAGGATCTGAGATGCTGTTTGGGGGGGAGGTCCTAATTAGTTAACAAACAAATTTGATTGCCTTTGTAAGTCCTCCTTTGGATGAATTTCAGCCTCAGAGGGCGTGACATGCACGTTGCACTCTTCAGTTGTCTTTCATCTTAAAATTGTATGAGCCAACTGGTGATTATGGGCGGCATCAGTAGCACATGTGGGTGTCATCAAAGGATTCCAGTTTGGGCCTTTCAATTCATGCTGGTCGTGGTTAGGGGCATTGGGCAGTTCATTCTAAACGTGCTAGGAAGTAGGGAGCCATTTTTCTCCATTCTAACCACCTACATTCCCAATGGGTCGGATCCAATTCCCTTTGAAATAAGTGGGAATCATTTCATTGCTTCCAGCATGTTTCCTGTCATGACCTTTAGTCTAATATTCACCCTTTGGCAGGGGGATAGTACGATGCCTATGAACAATGTTAGTCCCATTTTAAACTTTCAAACTGAGTCTTAGCAGGGACTTAAGTGGAGCATGGGCCTTTGTGATGGCCGTCTGCCCAGAGGTGAATTTTACCTATGGTGAGTAAAACTTGACCTAACATTGGACCTGCCCTTGGGTCACCAATGCTGTCTCAAAGGGCTGCCTAGAGCAGATTTGCTGCTTGGTCAAGGCGAGGGATGGCGGAGGAAGCAGTGCAGTTTTGTACAAAAGGTTTGAGTTAAGTCTTGGAACCTGTACTGTGTCAGAAACCATCTCTCCATCCATGAGCAGACAAGAAAGTGAGGTCTTGTAAGACAATGCCGCTGAGTGAGCCCAGGAAGAAGCCCAGCAGAAATGAAAATGAGGAATTCTTGGTGAAGGATGAGATGGCTGTGGGATGAACCTTTGGTGATATGAAAAGATAACGAATGGAAGAACAATTAAACCAGAAGACCAATAGTATGAGGTAGTACATATTTGAATTTGAATATGAAATAAAGGGGAGTAGAAAATTGTCAGAATAAAGAATAAAGAAAGGAAGCAGAGTAGCAAGACTAGATTTCCATCATTTCATGAAGAGCCGTATCCTATCCCCAGCTCCAAAGTGGTATCTTTCTCACAGTTCTCTGACTTCCTTCTTGCAGCTGTAGAGTTTGGCACTCAAGTCCGTCTGCCACCATTTTTAAGTACTTGTTTCATCCTGGTCAGTCTCAACTGAAAAAAAGCACAATAAAAGCAGAAGTTCAAAAAGCTTCTCTATTCTGCAGCTGCTGTTAGAAAGTTAAAAGGCAGAAAGAAACAGTCCATATTCATGGATAGGAGATCACCTAGCCCAGGGCTCGGCATCCTTTGGCTCGTGGCCCATGAGATCACCTAGCCCAGGGCTCGGCATCCTTTGGCTCGTGGCCCATCAGGATAATCCACTGGTGGACCACGAGACATAGTATTCTATAATATTGCAACTTTTTTTTATGGAAGGGTCCCCCAAAATTGCTATGCCCCAGGCCCCTTCCCCTTTCTTTTGGTACTGGGAGAGGGCCATGAAACCCCCTAAGTTTTAAGTAAAGTTTTAAGTAAGTTTTAGTAAGGGGCCAACAGTCCCCTGACATCTACTGACAAATGAGTTCAGTCCAGCATGACAAGGCGGTGCTTTGGTTTGTAAACCTCAGCGAGTCAACAACATTTCCTGATGAATAAATAAAAGTAATTTTATAAATCAAAACAAAACACAAACCTCCATATCCTCCCCTGGTGTAAATCTCTGTTCCACTGGCTTCAGTGCAGCTCCACTAAGTTAGACCAGACGAGGATCTGCACCTAGAATTACTTCTTCCTATGAGAACATAGCAGTTGCCAGGCTGGAAGAGACGAGTGGCCCATCTAATGCAGTATCCTGTCTCAATGAGTGTCACTTACCAGCCGCTTCAGAAGTAAGCAGAAGAACAGTGAATTAGTTCTTTATGGAGGAAACTTAGAGAGTTTCATCATAAACCCTAAATCAAAAATTGGGGGTGAGATTTTTCGGAGATCCCTCAGGGATTTGAATGCCAAAGTTCCCACTAAAATCAATAGGCTCTAGTGTCCCAAATACATGTCTTGCTCTGAAAATCCAGGTCTTCACTTCTAGACCATGAAGAAACTAATGCCTGCAACTTGATAACAGAAAAATAACTGAAAAAACCCCAAATCCTTCCCATTGTTCAGAATCACAGAGTGTCTGTGCAAGATTCAGTCCTAAATTAAAAGAATCACTAGGACATCATCTGAATGGTTATGAAGAGAGTGACTTGAATAGGGTTCTCTAGTTCACAGAATAGAATAAATTAAAGGAATTAGAAGACCCCTGAGTCCTGAGTATTTTTAGGCTGCTGGAGGACTTGAGAGGCCCTTTGTTCCCGAAGGCCTAATTAGTTAAAAATCAAACTTTGAGTAACTCCATCAACTGGTCTAATTTTTTTCCTCCGTGTTTTTGATGATTAGTTTCTTCCTAACTCCACATGGGGTGAGGGGCACATTACCCCCTGCAGCTCTCTTTCCTCTGAAAACATTATGGGCCAGCTACATTCCTGGGATCATTCTACTGACTTCACTGATGCTGCAATGGGATATTCGGAAGCCTTGAATGGGAACTGTCCAGTGCAGTTCAGGAGCAGTGGTGAGCATGGGGGTGAGTAATCACTATGACTGGTTTTATTGCTGACTCTCCCACTTGCTCCCTGTGTAACCTTCACCTCAAGGTGCTTGTTCACCTCCACATAAGCCAGATCTCATAGTGATATTATGCTCGATGATCAGAGGCTTCCGCAAATCAAAGGACTTCAAAGCACTGCAGCCTCTGTAAAGTTGTGTGTGTGCCCAGGGCTGTATTATTTTAATAGTAGAATTTTGTTGTGGGATTAGATGCCCCCAAATTATAGATTAGGATTCAAGGGTTTTCACAATAATTTTTTTGGTGGCCTTTAACAAACACGTCTCTCTGTCCCTGCCTCCCAGAGCCCTTCACCGATAGGTTGGGAACTGACTAGCTGCCTGCAGAGTCCCAGGCTCCCTGTGTCCCATCCAGGTGGGAGCAAGAAAGTGGTCAGGCGACCAAATGTTGCAGCCGCCTCTACTGACAGGAGTTGCCTCACGTACCGCGTACAGGGGCCCCTCATGTCTCCAGAGGCACTGCCCAGAGCCCCCGAGGAGGCTGTGAGGTGCATGGCGCTGACCCCTGCTGGCGATGCCACTGCAAACACCAATGCGGCGCATCTCACGGCCTTTGGTAACAGCTACTCAGCAGGAACAGGTGGGCGCTGCCAGAAGGGGCCCCTGCTTTGCACCCCCACAATCCCGCCCATGCTCTTGAGGCTGACATAGCTGCAAAAAAATCCACTGGTGGCCTCCTTTGAGAAACGCTGGATTAAACAAATCCATGTTACGGTTTCTGAGGTTATGCCAATAGTCAGTGGATGATTCCCAGCCTCCGAATTTGGGGCTGTTTGATTTTCATTCAGTAAAGCTTTGCATTTCCCTTTCTTAGTAAACATTCCTTTACAGAGCTCAAGAGACAGATACTGAGCCACTGGACATCAGTACAGCTCCACAGACTGCAATGACGTTCTGGGCTTACAACTGAGGGAAGCATTTAGTGCTGCTCGGGCTAGAAGAAATCCTGGTGGGGGTGTATTTTCCACTTTAAAAATTGTTCTAATTCTGGCTGCAAAGCTTTGTGGGGGAGACGGGTCTTGCAGAATGCACTAGGTTGGTCAGATTAGCAATTAACCCTATCTCATCCCACAGCAATCTGACCGTTGAAGAAGTTCTGCTTAACTCTGTCAGTCTTGTGCTTCTTCCTTTTCAATATTAGCTGAAGTCTCTCACAAGACCCAGTTCTCTTGGCTGCTCATGGGTGGAGATGCAGTACCTGATGTTTCCCATTGGCTTCCCTATACATTGGATCAGAGCCCCAGGGGGTAGAGGTGCCGAGTATGCACAAAGAGATATACTGCCAACA
The DNA here is from genome assembly GCF_011386835.1 of Chrysemys picta bellii. NCBI lineage: Eukaryota > Metazoa > Chordata > Testudines > Emydidae > Chrysemys > Chrysemys picta. The sequence goes on from NC_088791.1 coordinate 4,225,214, forward strand.
AGGTTTCTCTAACCTGGACTAGCTAACGTGCATTCCTTCAATTTGAAGTTGATGGAACTGTTCCCTTTTACACTGGTTCAGTATCTACCCTTACACTTCAAAATATGTATAAAAGGGAAATACAAAGGTACATGGAACGAAAATCAAAGAGCCCCAATTTCAAAGGCTAGGAATCACAAACTGAGAACTGGAATGACATCTGAGTCCTCGACGTGAAGGTTTTTAAAGTGAATCTAATCTTCAGTGTTGGAACATCTAATCCCAGTAAAAAGTTATTACTACTTTAGTAATTCATCTCTTTGGCCGTATAAGACTTGTTTGTGAAGTGCTTTGAAATGCTTAGATCGGAGGAAGCCTCAGACAATCCACCCTGAAAGTTACAATTATACCTGTTTGTCACGGAGGTAAAGGGAGGCACGTTCAGGTGAAGGTCAGACAGGGAGCAACTGGCAGAATCAGAAATAAACCCTAATCGTTGGGACTATTCATGCCAAACACTAACTTGTATCTCCTGAATCCTACTGGACGCTTCTAGATACATCACTAACCTGGGAGTAACTCTGAGAGAGGCTCATTCTGGAATATGTTTAATTTTGTTTTGATGATTTTGGTGGGAACTTTTGGGTGAAACATCTTCTCTTCTAAGTGTGAACAATGATCAACCATCAGGAGTCTTGCAATGCACTCTAACTCCCTTTATTTGAAGGTGTTGTCTCAGTGGTGGGTATTTACACTTGAGCAGAATTAAATTCTCTTGTACCAAATTTTTTCCTATTTGAATTCTATATTGAGATTTTTATTCCTACAATAAACATGAACAAGCTTGAAATGTACACACTTATAATTCCTTTGGACCTTTATTATCCTCAGGTATAAAGAAGGCAATTTTACAACGATAACCTACCCTGTACCTCATTTCACAAACCTGGAAGAATTCATTACCATTGGGTTACTGTGACCCATTAGAGAGATGTGATTCCAAAGAGAGAAAAAGTAGTGCACACAGTGGACTTGGTGTCTTCATTGCCATTGGTGCTATAACTTAAAACAAGTTTTTTAAGCTTGAATTCCAACTTGATAGTCCCAGTGCTACCACACTCTTGGCAAATTGACAGACCTGTAATTCCTTTGGAGAAGCATTAGCCTCAGACAGGGCCAGTTCCAGGGACTAGCCCAGCAAGCAGGTGCTTTGGGCGGCCAAGGGGAAGGGGCGGCACGTCGGGCTGTTCGGCGGCAATTCGGCGGCGGGTCCCTCTCAGAGGGAAGCACCTGCCGCCGAATTCCCACCGAAGAAGAAAGCGGCGCGGTGGAGCTGCCGCCGGAGTGCCGCCGATCGCAATTGCGATCGCGGCTTTTTTTTATTTTTTCCCCTGCCGCTTGGGGTGGCAAAAACCCTGGAGCCGGTCCTGGCCTCAGATATAAAGAAGCCACAGTTAAAGTGGATCACAACATTAGCCAGTTTTTTATTGTTGATGCTGAGATCCAAGGATGCAAACATTTTGTAACCAGACTTGTTACTAACCTTGTCTTGTAACACAGTGTAACAGGGATCAACCTAGAGCTCAGCCTGTGCTAGGAGGAGTCAGAAGTATTGGGTTGTATTTCTGCTTCTGCAATTGACCCCTGTGTGTGACCTTCAACTCAACTTGCTTCTTTTTCTAGGCCTATCAAACACAGAGAGGAAGGGTGTTAAGGCTGGAAGTTCTTCAGCGTGCTTTGAACTCAATATTTCAAAGCACCTCCCAGACAATTGCTGGTGTTGTATTCTCAGAATGTTAATAAATTGTTGTTGGGGTTAGATGTCTCTGCACTGAGTCATACAGTCACTTTAAACAAAATGGAGGCCAAGGCCTCTCGTGTCATTCCCTTCATCAGGTCATGATTTAAGGCCACACAACTTGGGGTTATTTCATATTCATTCACATGTAGTTTTGAATTTGGTATTTTTTAAAAACCGTGAGGAGTAGAATGGCCCTGTCCAGTTGCTATAAACTTCAATGAGCCATGCACTGGGCAGTGTCGTGACTCTGAAGTGGTGATCAGACCCTCACCCATTCCTGTGACCCTCCCAGGACCAATTCTTCACAATTTCCCTCAGCAGAGCCAAGTGGGATCCTAGGAACACAAGCGGTGAGAGCAGGTTTTGGGTTCTCATTTGCTTTTTGGAGCTGCATTGTCTTACAAGACCTCAGTTCCTTGGCTGCTCATGGATGGAGAGATGGTTTCTGGTAGAGTAGAGGTTCCAAGACTTAACTCAAAACCTTTCTGGAAAAGAGCACTGCTTCCTTCACTCTCCGCCACCCATGCTCTCTTGGCCCATGAGCAAATCTGCTTTAGGCAGTCCTTTGAGACAGCATTGGTGACCCAAGCGGAGGTCCAATGTTAGGTCAATTTTATTCACAATAGGGTAAGATTCATCTCTGGGCAGATGGCCATCACAAAGGCCCATGCTCCACTTAAGTCCCCGCTGAGACCCAGTTTGAAAGTTTCAAACTGGACTAAAGTTTTTCATAGGCATTGTACTTTCCCCCTACCAAAACGTGAATTTCAGAATTAAAGTCCTGAGAAGAAACCTACTGGAGTCAATGGAATGATTCCCATTGATTTGAAAGGGAATTGGATCTGACCTGCTAGGAATGGAGGTGGTTAGAATGGAGAAAAATGGCTCCCTGCATCCTAGCACGTTTAGAATGAACTGCCCAGTGCCCCTAATCATGACCAGCACGAATTGAAAGGACTATACTGGATTCCTTCATGACATCCACGTGTGCTACCGATCCTGCTCAGGATCTCCTTGACATTCATTCTCATTGCAACACCTATAAAGTCAGTGGAATGAAATGAGAAATGCTGTTGGCCTGTACAATTTTAAGATGAAAGACAGCTGAAGAGTGCAACATGGATGTCACACCCTCTGAGGCTGAGATTAGCCCACTAATCACCAACGCTGAGGAAAACAGCTCCATACAAAGGAGGATTTAACAAGGCAATCAAGTTTGTTTGGTAACTAATTAGGACTTTCTCCACAAACAGCATCTCAGATCCTCCAGGCAGTCCTAGGAACTGTATAAAAGCACTCACCACTCAGGTCTCTTCTAAACACTTCTCCAGACTTCATCTCCTCAGTGAACTGGGTAAGTCCAATTTGAGTCTCTCTCTTTCTAACCCCAGAGATATTACTGTTGGGCATCTTTCATTTAAGGTGGAATCTTGCATGTACTTGTTGTGATTTTTATCAGGGATCAGGGTGTTCTTCCATAATTATCTTGGATAGTTATTTAGTTGCAAGTGCTGGTGGATTCACAATCTGAAACTAAAGGGGGACTTTAAGAGCAAAATGTACAATTGGGAAACATATTTCCTATTAACTGGAAAAAGAATTAGGGCACTTAAATCTTTTCAGTAACTTTAGAAAGTCCCTTAGCCATTTTTCACTTAGCTGGATTAGAAATTTTCCCAGGTTAGTCCAGAAAGGGCCAATTCGGTGGTCTTCTACTTTACTATGAAGCAGCTGTTTCTCCTCACTATTGGAGACACAAGATTGGATGAAGCTGAGAAGTGCTGTGCTCCAGTTGAGCATTTCCTATGTTCTTCTGAGCAGAAATACCCATTGAAGGTGCTTCTCCTCAGATCGTGTTATTTTGTGTCGTTTCCTGGAAGTCAGTGGACCTGAACCCATTTTACCCCAGCTGAGGAGTTTGTCTTTAGTGATTTGTTAGGAGAAAAGAAAAGTTTCTGTTTATTCATCAGCAAATTTTGGTGATTCCCAAAGTTTGGAAAACCAAACAGTCACACTGTGATACCGGACTTGCATGCAGAGGTTAAATCCTCAAATGAAAGGATGTGATTACCATGATCCCAACCATATTCTCTTTGAGAAATGTCTAAAATGGACCCAGAATCCCAGGTGTCCATCATAGAAATAGTTACACTTATTCCAGTTGGTGTTTTTCAGACAAAGTCATTGAGAGGAGCTCAAGGGGGCGAGTTGGGAGGGAAGTTTACTGCAAGTGGAGAAGAGGCGTAGAATGAGAAACTAGGAACAAATACATGGCCACACACATAGAGACTAAGTCCAATCCTCCTCTCTCTCTTGGGCCCAGTGCAGACCTGTAACCAAGTCTGGAGCCTTTCTTCCACTGGCAATTGAACCTTCTCTTTGTTCTAGTCCATGTTGTGTGTTTCAGGTTTACCTCCATCCCAGAAAGATGACTTTCTCCAGCCTGTGCTATCCAGAATGCGGGGTGGCCCGGCCCAGTCCAGTCACTGGCACCTGCAACGAGCCGTGCGTTAGGCAGTGCCAGGACTCCGAAGTGGTGATCAGACCCTCACCGGTTGTCGTGACCCTCCCCGGACCAATTCTCAGCAATTTCCCTCAACAGAGTGAAGTGGCAGCTGTAGGAGCACCTGTGGTCGGAGCCGGTTTTGGAGGCTCCTTCGGTTTGGGGGGATTGTACGGCTATGGAGGCCATTATGGAGGGTTGTACGGTTTAGGGAGATTAGGTGGTTACGGCGGCCATTACGGATATGGGGGATTATTGGGCCATGGGGGATACTGCGGTTACCCAGGCCTTTATGGTTATGGGGGATTATGGGGATATGGGGGCTATGGCCGTAGGTATCTTGGTGGATACTGCGGGCCATGCTAAACCCAGCAGGAACATCTGTGGAAGAAGGAAGAACCAGGAAATGAACATCAAGATACAGATTCACTCCTGATCTTTTGGGCATGGCTTTCAGAAGTGCTGGGCAAACACGGCTCCAGTTGAATTCAGTGGGAGCTGTGTGTGCTCAGCACCTTGGGCTGATAGCCATGCTGCATTTCTAATGTTACGCTTTATGACCCTTTCTGCCAAGGCTTTCCCAACCAAGTGCTGATTCTCTTTTTCTCTTGTGGACTCATTCTGAACTACACACAGGCTGTTTACACTGACCCTGCAGGGTGAAAGAAACAGGGGCCTTAAGATAGGCATCATTTATTTTTATTATCACTTAAAGTCCCTTTACACAGGGAAAAAAGAGACCTTGCTTTTAAGGAGAATTAGGCCCTACATATTCTATTATTTCCAGCAATATGTACCTTTAGCACCTCACTTTCACCTTTGCTACTTCACATGTCTAATGGAGAAGCAGCATAGTTCTCTGCTTTTATTTTGCTTTGTCTCATTTCCCACCGACTGTGGGAAAACAAGGAACTTAAAATGGTTGTAAAGGGGACTTGTTTGCCAATCTCTGCAGCTCCAACAAAGCAAACAGAACATGAAATGCGCCCCACTGAGGCGTGTAACCGGTCGTAGCCCTTCTAGTAACACTGGAAATACATTCTTTCTGCTCTGTAGTATTTCTTCCTGTAACTGTCTACTGCCAATTTCATTTGCATTAAAAACTCTGCTGCATCGTAATATCCGTCTCCTGGTTCTCCTTACTCCTCCCTGCTTGCTTAAAAATTGCGTTGGATGAAATTGCTTCCCACAGAGCTGGAAGCACCGGACACTTCTCCAGTTGCTATTTTCGAAGCCCTGGAGTGATAGGAGAATATGGCGTTTGGAGTGGTTGATAGCATTCTGCCGGCCCCGAGTATCAGGGTGGAGTTCCTCCTGGCATTACCTGTTTTAGCAGAGTCTTTTCCTGCAAAGACTTAAACAGATTTTCACTTTAAGAATGTAAGTTTTTTCTTTGATTTCAAGAAGACCAATCATCACATGGATCGCGGTAAAAGTCAGCGTGAATCTTTGCAGGACAGTGATCCAGGTTTTCCCAGGTTTTTGTAAGGAAAAGAAAAGTGGCCACCAAATCACATACTTAATACCCCGCCCCTTTTGGGGCCCTATTCCAGCACCTCCTCTTCACCCGAGGCCCCACCTCGCTGGCAACAAAATGTCAGATGAAATTCAATGTTAAATGCAAAGTAATGCACATGGCAAAATACAATCCCAACTATACACACAAAATGATGGGGTCTAAATTAGCTGTTACCCATCAAAAAGAGATCTTGGAGTCCTTTGCAGTACTCTGGGTGCACTACGCTTCCACAGTACTGCAAATTTATAGGAATCCTTCTCACTGTGTCAATATCATCCTGAACTGCGGAACGCTCGTTCTCCAGCTCCAGAAGGCTTACAAATGATCTCCAGTCATCAACGGGACAGACACAACTGAGTAATGCAGTTGTCCTTAACGGGCATCAAGACCATAGCAGGGAACTACATGTAAATAAGATGCTGACAGTGTCATCCAGAAAGCTACAGTGTGACATAATGTGTTTAAACTGGGACGTTAGTGAAGACAGCTTGTAGGTGATTGCAATGATTTTAATATACTGCAATTCATGATAATGTAATGATGTAGTTCATAACAAATTAATCATTATTAAAATAGTAAAGATACCAATGATAGACACATATTCAATAATTAGAATATGAAAGAGATGTATAAATATACGTTTATAAAGTCTGCGAGAGTCTTTGCAGGACAGCGCCCCAGGTTTTCATAAGGAAAAGAAAAGTGGCCACTAGATCAAATACTTAATGCAATGTTAACTGTAGACCAAGGGTGACGGATTCTTCCTAATAGTGGGAGGGTCACGAGACCCCCCCCGCTCCGTGGGCCCACTCTTGCCCCTCCTCTTCCCCCAAAGCCCTGCCCCCTTGGCCAAACCAAAGCTAAAGGCAGGCCGGGGAGCCCGGGCTCCTCCATCTGCCGGGGCGCAGGGGCCACAGAGCAGCCCCCGGCCCATGTTCCTGGGTGGCTCCTGGGCCCCCTACACATGGCTTGTGGACCGTCCGCGGTTCCCCACAGCTGCCTCTTACCCTGAAGCGGCTCCCGCTTGCAGTCTAGACTGAGGGTGGAATTTCGTGGGTAAGAGGAGGGGCAGGGGGCCGAGCTGGGACAAAAAGTGGACCACAATCCATAGTGGTTCCTGCCCGCCTCGAGTTTTGTACCAGAGGTCTGCTCACATCGCAGGCCCTAGCTCCAGACAGAGCTTGAGTGTGGAATGTGAGAAGTTCTGTGCTGCTCCCAGATTCTGCCCTTGGGACAGGGGGTTTGTTTATAAACAGAGGCAGGATGATTTATATAACAAAAGGCTTGTCCATAAATAAAACTAAGGATCATTATATCAGAGGGGTAGTGGTGTTAGTCTGTATCCACAAAAACAACGAGGAGTCTGGTGGCACCTTAAAGACTAACAGATTTATTTGGGAATAAGCTTTCGTGGGTCAAAAACTCACTCCTTCAGATACATGGGGTGAAAATTACAGATTTGGGCATAAATATATATTGACACACGAAGAGAAGGGAGTAACCTTACAAGTGGAAAACCAGTGTGGAAGGCCAATTTAGTCAGGGTGGTTGTAGTCCACTCCCAATAATTGATGAGGAGGTGTCAATACCAAGAGATGGAAAATTGCTTTTGTAGTGAGCCAGCCACTCCCAGTCCCTATTCAAGCCCAAACTGATGGTGTTAAGTTTGCAAATGAATTGTAGCTCAGCAGTTTCTCTTTGAAGTCTGTTTTTGAAGATTTTTTGTTGAAGAATGGTTACATATAAGTCTGTAATTGAGTGTCCAGGAAGATTGAAGTGTTCTCCTACTGGCTTTTGTATGTTAACATTCCTGATGTCTGATTTGTGTCCCTTTATCCTTTTAGGTAGAGGGACTATGCTAGTTTTCTTCTTAGGATGTAACCTCTATGTGAGTGGGGGTTGGTCCCTCTATCGTGGGGAACTTTCCTGGCTTATACGCTCCCTCAGTGGAGTTGGCTAGCCAAGAATCTGAGTCCTCGCTCCCACTCCCTTTACCCAGAGGCTGCCTGACCTCGAGGGCTCCCCTTCCACTCTCCTGTGTGGCAGAGACCTTGTCACCCCGACAAGGCTGGGCCCAGGATTCCTGAGGGACTCGACCCGCAGTCTTGTCATGGACACTTAGGACAGGGGCAGGGTGTCCCCACACCGGGGTGCTCTCTTCACACCGGATGCTTCGCGGACCCAGTGATCATTGCATATAGTTCAAACAAAAACAATTTATTAAACAGCAACTAATAAATAAATAAGGAAAAAATAGGAAAGGTTAAATGAACGAGTTAGCCCACCGGGTGGGCTGAGGGACACCACAAATGGCTGTCTCTGGAGTTGAAGGACAGTTCACAGTCTGTTCCTCCTGGCCAGTCCCCGGCTGTGCTGCAGGGATGCGGGCGGTCGGACACTTGCTCTGGCGGTTTCACACGTCCTCAGGCTCTAGGTGGCAGGACCCTTCTTCCCAGCATCAGGCCCCCGTCAGGGTTCTGATCCCCGTCTTGGCTGGTGGCATCTGCCCAGGGTCCCCCCCACTCTCCCCAGCTGCTCACCGCCCCCGGCTCCGGACGGCTCCAGCCCCAGCCCCAGCCCCAGCCCCACTCTGCCTCAGCTCGGCTGCGGCTCTGCTCAGCTCAGCTCTGCCTGCTGCTCTCGCCTTAGCTCGACCTCCCGCTCAGGCAGCTCGAGCTCACATGGAGGATGGGACTCCGGGTTCCTGACTCCCGCATTGGCCTGCCCACCCTGTCAATCAGGCTGACCTGCAGGGTTGGGCTCTCGCCATTGCCCCTGGGAACTGTCAGTCTCAAGATCCCTGATTTCTCATTGGTCCTTCCCCTTTCTTTTGGTAGTAGGAGAGGGCCACGAAAAAACCCCATTGAGCTTTAGTAAGGGGCCAACAGTCCCCTGACATCTACTGCCAGACACACGAGTTCAGTCCAGCATCACAAGACGATGCTTTGGTTTGTAAACCTTATCGAGTCACCAACAGTTGTTGATGAATAAACAAAAGTGGTTTTTTAAATCAAAATAAAACACAACCCCCCACCTTCTCCCCTGGTGTAAATCTGCTCTGTTCCACTGGCTTCACTGAAGCTACACTAAGTTAGACCAGATGAGGATCTGCACCTAGATTCACTTCTGAACGTGAGAACGTAGCAGTTGCCAGGCTGGAAGAGACAAGTGGCCCATCTAATGCAGTATCCTGTCTCATTAGTGTCATTCACTGGCTGCTTCAGAAGAAAGCAGAAAAACAATGAATTAGTGCTTTATGGTGGAAACTTAGGGAATTTCTTCCTAAACCCTAAATCAAAAATTGGGGGTGAGAATTTTCAAAGCTCCCTAAGGGATTTGAATACTCAACTTCCAACTAAAATCAACAGGCTCTAGTGTGCCAAATACTGTACATGTCTTGCTCTGAAAATCTAGGCCTTAACTTCTAAACCATGAAGAAACCAACGCCGGCAACCCAATAAGAGAAAAAAATTGAAAAAACCCCAAACCCTTCCCATTGTTAAGAATCACAGAGTGTCTGTGCAAGATTCAGTCCTAAATTAAAAGAATCACGAGGACATCATCTGAATGATTATGGAGAGAGCGACTTGAATAGGGTTCTCTAGTTCACAGAATAGAATAAATTAAAGGGATTAGAAGACCCCTGAGTCCTGAGTTTTTTTAGACAGTTTTTTAGGCTTCTGGAGGACTTGAGAGGCCCTTTATTCATGAAGCCCAATTAGTTAAAAATCAAACTTTGAATAACTCCTTAAACTGATGTGATTTTCTTCCTTTGTCTTTTTGAGGATCATTTTCTTCCTAATTCCAGAAGGAGTGAAGTGCACATGACACCCTGCAGCTCCCTTTCCTCTGAAAACGTGATGGGCCACCTACATACCTGGGATCATTCTACTGACTTCACTGATGCTGCAGTGGGATACTCGGAAGCCATGAATGGGAACTGTCCAATGCAGTTCAGGAGCAGTGGTGAGTATGGGGTGAGTAATCACTATGACTGGTTTTATTGCTGACTCTCCACTTGCTCCCTGTGTAACCTTCACCTCAAGGTGCTTGTTCACCTCCACATACACCAGATCTCATAGTGATATTATGCTTGATGATCAGAGGCTTCCACAAATCAAAGGACTTCAAAGCACTGCAGGCTCATTAAAGTTGTGTGCGTGCACAGGGGTTCTATTATTTTAATAGCAGATTAGGTTCTAACAACAATTTTTTGGTGGCCTTTGACAAACCCGTCTCTCTTTCTCTACCTCCCGGAGTTCTTCACCGAGAGCCTTCCTGGGGAGGGTGGACTGGGAACTCACCGGCTGACTGCAGAATCCAAGGCTCCCTGTGTCCCATCAAGGCGGGAGCAGGGGAGCTTTCCGGCGACCAAATGACACAGCCGGCTCCACCGACAAGAGCTGCCTCATGTGCCGTGCATATAGGCCCCACATGTCTCCAGAGGTGCTGCCCGGAGCCCCCAAGGAGGCTGTGAGGTGTAGGACCCCGACCACTGCTGGCGATGCCATTGCACACCCCAAAGAGGTGCATCTTGCTGCCTTTGGTAACAGCTACTCAGTACCAACAGGTGGGCGCTGCCAGAAGGGGCTCCTGCTTTGCACCCCCACAATCCCGCCCATGCTTTTGAGGCTGACGTAGCTGCAAAAAAGTCTGCAGGTGGCCTCATTTGGGAAACACTGGATTAAATGAATGTTACAAATCCATGTTAAGGTTTCTGATGCCATGCCAATAGTGAGTGGATGATTCCCAGGCTCTGAATTTGAGGCAGATTCTGAGCCACTGGATGTCAGTAGAGTTCCCTTGACTTCAATGACGTTCTGTGCCTTACAACTGAGGGAAGCATTTAATGCTGCTCGGGTTAGAAGAAATCCTGGTGCGGGTGTATTTTCCACTTTAAAAATTATTCTAATTCTGGCTGAAAAGCTTTGTGTGAGAGATGGTTCTTTCAGAATGCACTAGGTTGGTGAGACTTCTAATGAATCCAGTCTCATCCCACAGCTCTCTGATCATTGAAGAAGGTGTCCTTAACTGTCAGCATTGTGCTTCTTCCTTTGCTTTATTATCTGAAATTTCTCACAAGACCTAGTTCTCTTGGCAGCTCAAGGGTGGAGATGCAGTACCTCTTGTTTCCCATTGGTTTCGCTATATGTTGGATCTGAGCACCGGGGGGTAGAGGTGCAGAGTATGCACAGAGAGAGACATTCACAACAAGGTTTCTCTAAGCCGGGCTAGATAAAATGCGTTCCTTCAATTTGAAGTTGATGGAACTGTTCCCTTTTACACTTGTTCAGTATCTGCCCTTAAACGTCAAAATATATATATAAAAGGGAAATGCAAAGGTATATGGAACGAAAATCAAAGAGCCCCAATTTCAAAGGCTAGGAATCACAAACTGAGCGCTGGCGTGACATCTGAGACCTTGAGGTGCATTTTTAAAGTGAATCTAATCTTCCGTGTTGGAAGATCTAATCCCAGTAAAAAGTTATTACTACTTTAGTAATTCATCTCTTTGGCTGTATAATACTTGATGAGTGTTTGTGAAGTGCTTTGAAATGCTTAGATCGGAGGAAGCCTTAGACAATCCACCCTGAAAGTTACAATTATACCTGTTTGCCACGGAGGTGAAGGGAGGCACATTCAGGTGAAGGTCAGACAGGGAGCGACTGGCAGAGTTAGAAATAAACCCCAGTAGTTGGGACTACTCATGCCGAACACTAACCTGTATCTCCTGAACCCTACTGGATACTTTCCATTCATGGCTTCCAGATACATCACTAACCTGAGAGTAACTCTTAGAGAGGCTCATTCTGGAATTTTTAAAATTTTGTTTTGATGATTTTGAGGGGAACTTTTGGGTGAAACATCTTCTCATCTAAGTGTGAAGAACGATCAACCATTGAGAGTGTTGCAATGCACCTTAACTCCCTTTATTTGTAGTTGTCTCAGTAGTGGGTATTTACCCTTGAGAAAAATCAAATTCTCTTGTACCAAAATTTGTCCCAGCATGGATTGTATATTGAGATTTTTATTCCTACACTGTACATGAGCAACCTTGAAACGTACACACTTGTAATTCCTGTGGACCTTTATAATCCTCATGTCTAAAGAAGGCAATGTTACAGAGATAACCTATCCTGTGCGTCGTTTCACAGACCTGGAAGAATTCATTACCATTGTGCGTTTCGAAGGAGAGAAAAAGCAGTGCACAGAGTGCACTTGGTTATTTCATTGCCGTGGGTGCTACGAGTTAAAGCAAGTTTTTTAAGCTGGAATTCCAGTTTGATATTTATAAGGCTACCACACTCTTGGAAAATTGACAGACTTGTAATTCCTTTGCAGAAGTATTAGCCTCAGGTATAAAGAAGCCACAGTTAAAGTGGATCACAACATTAGCCAGTTTTTTATTGTTGATGTTTAGATCCAAGGATGCAAACATTTTGTAACCAGACATGTTACTAACCTTGTCTTGTAACACAGTGTAACAGGGATCAACCTAGAGCTCAGCCTGTGCTAGGAGGAGTCAGAAGTATTGGGTTGTATTTCTGTTTCAATTGTTGTTGGGGTTAGACGTCTCTGTACTGAGTCATACGGTCACTTTAAACAAAATGGAGGTCAAGGTCTCTTGTGTCATTCCCTTAATCAGGTTGTGATTTAGAGCCACACAATTTGGGGTTATTTCATTTTCATTCAAATGTAGTTTTGAGTTTAGTATTTTTTTAAATCTGTGAGGGGTGGGATGGCCCTCTCCAGTTTCTATCAGCCTCAACAAGTCAACTGGTAGGCAGTGCCCTGACTCTGAAGTGGTGATCAGACTCTCACGAGTTCTTTTGACCCTCTCAGGACCAAGTCTCTGTAATTTCCCTCAGAAAAGCCAAGTGGGACCGTAGGAGCCCCTCTGGTCAGAGCTGGTTTCGGGGGCTCATTCGCTTTTGGAGGGATTTTTTTTATTGGGAAATGAAGGTGCTCTCTTGAGGTAAATCAGTATGGTTGCTTCACCTTCAAAAAGAAGAACAGGAGTACTTGTGGCACCTTAGAGACTAACAAATTTATTAGAGCATAAGCTTTCGTGGACTACAGCCCAGAAGTGGTGCCACAAGTACTCCTGTTCTTCTTTTTGCGGATACAGACTAACACGGCTGTTACTCTGAAACTTCACCTTCAAAGAGGCTGAGGACCTTAAAATCAAAGCAAGACCCTTCTGCCCTGTTCCATGGATATGAAACCCACTCTTGGGGGTATTTTTTATATGTTAAACAACATGCTGGTTCTGGGGGAATGTTTTCTGCAACTTGCCTGTCGTCAGACGCTACCGATGTGGTGCTCTGCTCTAGTTCAATGTTGATAACAGTCAGCTGCGTGCATGTGTTCCCCCTGTGTGCTGCCCCAGCTCTGCAGATCGCTGATACAGCAGACCCTGAGAGAACCCCCAGTGACCACAGACTCCGATACGGTACGAAGGCCCCCGGCCAGGTTTATTGTCAAACGAAGCACAGAAATAGTTTCCAGCAGACTCTACAGGACATACTACAAATTTGTGCCCCCTGAGAATGGACCAGCTCAGTCAGTGGCAGGAGTTTCCACTGCCCCCTAGGCCAGGCAAAGACAACTCCTCGGGGATGCATTCTTATACACAGGTACAAACAAGTTACTCATCACTCCTGACGTATTAAAGTGCAACCCCCCCATGTAGTAAGGTGCCGCCTCTCACCTTGTACATGTTGGTTCGAACAAAACAACTCTATCCATCATATTCCCCTTTTGACCCTGTCTTTAGGATGGGTCAGCCTGTTCCTTGTTATCTGTATGGAATGTGCAATTATGCCAAAGCTCTGGTATCTGGTGTCCAGTACCATTTAGGTATGTCTCTTTTTGCAGCCTCAGCCCTTTCCTTGCCAGCGTCTGTGAGCAGGGCCTGTCTCTGGCTCACAGCTTAACTTTGCTTTGGGCTGGTCTACACTGGGGGAGGGAGATCGATCTAAGATATGCAACTTCAACTACATGAATAACTTAGCTAAATTCGACGTATCTTAGATCGATTTACCTCGGGTCCTCACGGCGCGGGATCGACGGCCGCAGCTCTCCTGTCGACTCTGCTACCGCCTCTTGCTCTGGTGGAGTTCCGGAGTCGACGGGGAGCGCGTTCAGGGATCGATTTATCACGTCTACATGAGACACAATAAATCAATCCCCGATAGATCGATTACTACCTGCCAATCCGGCGGGTATTGAAGACGTAGCCTTTATGTTAGCAAAGTCTTGACCATTATTTTAGTTCAGGCCTTAGACCTCATATTGGGCCTCTGATAAGGGTTTATGTTTCAGGGCCTCATCTTACTACAATGCCCTTTGGCTGATCAGACTTTATGTCGAATCTCATCCCACAGCCATCTCCTCCTTCACCAAGATGTGTCATTTTCCTCTCTCCAGGGTTTCTTGCTGGGCTCACTCAGCTGCATTGTCTTACAAGACCTCAGTTCCTTGGCAGTTCAAGGATGGAGAGATGGTTTCTGGTAGCGTAGAGTTCCAAGACTTAACTCAAAATCTTTCTGTTAAAGAGCACTGCTTTCTTTCACTCTGAGCCATCCCTCCCCTCGACCCATGAGCAAATCTGCTCTAGGCAGCCCTTTGAGACAGCATTGGTGACCCAAGTGGAGGTCCAGTGTTTTACTCACCATAGATAAGATTCACCCCTGGGCAGATGGCCATCACAAAGGCCCATGCTCCACTTTAAGTCCCTGCTAAGACTGAGTTTGAAAGTTTAAAATGGGACTAACATTGTTCATAGGCATACCCTGCCAAAGGGTAAATTTCAAACTTAAAGGCCTGACAGGAAACATACGGGAGGCAATGGAATGATTCCCATTGATTTCAAAGGGGATTGGATCTGACCTGCTGGGAATGGAGGTGGTGAGAATGGAGAAAAATGGCTTCCTGCTTCCTAGCATGTTTAGAATGAATTGCCCATGCCCCGAATCACTACTAGCATGAATTGAAAGGACCAAACTGGATTCCTTCATGACAACCACTTTTGCTATTGATGCTGCTCAGAATCGCCTTGACATTCATTCTCATTGCAGCACCAATAAAGTCATTGGAATGACACAAGAAATGTATTTGGCCTAAATAATTTTAAGATGAAAGACAACTGAAGAGTGCAATGTGCATGTCACGCTCTCTGAGGCTGAGTTTAGCCCAATAATCACCAACGCTGAGGAAAACAATGTAACTAATTAGGACCTCCTCCACAAACGGCATCGCAGATCCTCCAGACAGTCCTAGGAACTGTATAAAAGTGCTCACGACTCATAGGTCTTCTAAACACTTCTCTGGACTTCATCTCCTCAGTGAACTGGGTAAGACCAATTCAACTCAATCACTTTCTAACCCCAAAGTTGGGCCTCTTTTCATTTAAGGTGGAATCTTGTATGTACTCACTGTGATTTTTATGAGGGATCAGGGTGTTCTTCCATAAGTATCTTGTGTCATTATTCAGTTGCAGGAGCTGATGGAATCATGATCTGAAGCTAAAACTGGGACTTTAAGAACAACATATGCAATTGCTAAACATATTTCCTAATAACTGGACAAAGAATTAGGGCATTTAAATCTTTTCAGTAACTTTAGAAAGTCCCGTAGCCTTATTTCAGTTAGCTGGATTAGGAAGAAATTTTCTCAGGTTAGTCCAGAAAGGGCCAATTCAGTGGTCTTCTACTTTACTCTGAAGCAGTTAGTCCTCACTATTGGAGACATGAGAATATACTAAGCTGACAGGAGATGTGACCCAATCTAGCAATTCCTCTGTTCTTCTCAGCAGAAGTACCCATTGAAGGTGCTTTTCCTCAGATGGTGTAATTTAGTGTCGCTTCACGGAAAGCAGTGGACCTGAACCCATTTTACCCCAGCTGAGGAGTTTGTCTGTAGTGAACTGTTTGGAGAAAAAAAAGTTTCTGTTTCTTGTTTCAGCAAGTATTGGTGACTCCCAAGGTTTGGAAAACCAAAGAGTCACACTGTGATACCAGACTGAACTGGTTTGCATGCAGAGGTTAAATCCTCAAAGGAAATTATGCGATTAACATGAGCCCAGACATGTTCTCTTTGAGAAATGTCTAAAATCGACCCCGAATCCCAGGTGTCCAGCATAGAAATAGTGACACTTATTCCTGCCGGTGTTTTTCAGACAAAGTCATTGAGAGGGTCTGAAAAAGGCCAGTTGGGAGGGAAGCTTACTGCGAGTGGACAAGAGGTGTAGAAAGAGAAAATAGCAACAAATACATTACCAGGCACATAGAGACTAAGTCCATTTCTCCTCTCTCTCTCAGGCCCCGTGCAGACCTCACTGCAACACTAACCGAGCTTTCAAGCTTTTCTTCCATAGGCACTTGTACCTTCTCTTTATCCTAGTCCCTGTTGTGTGTTTCAGGTTTGCCTCCATCCCAGAAAGATGACTTTCTCCAGCCTGTGCTATCCAGAATGCGTCGTGGCCCGACCCAGTCCAGTCACTGGCAGCTCCAACGAGCCATGCGTTGGGCAGTGCCCTGACTCCGAAGTGGTGATCAGACCCTCACCGGTTGTTGTGACCCTCCCCGGACCAATTCTGAGCAATTTCCCTCAGCAAAGCGAAGTGGCAGCCGTAGGAGCACCTGTGGTCGGAGCCGGTTTCGGAGGCTCATATGGTTTGGGGGGATTGTACGGCTATGGAGGCCATTACGGAGGGTTGTATGGTTTAGGGAGATTAGGTGGCTTCAGGGGCCTTTATGGTTATGGGGGATTATTGGGCCATGGGGGATACTGCGGTTACCCAGGCCTTTATGGTTACGGGGGATTATGGGGATATGGAGGATATGGCCGTAGGTATCTTGGTGGATATTGTGGGCCATGTTAAACCCAGCAGGAACATCTGTGGAAGAAGGAAGAACCAGGAAATGAACAGCAAGATACAGATTCACCCCGATCTTTTGGGCATGGCTTTCAGAAGTGCTGTGCAAACATGGCTCCAGTTGAACTCAGTGGGAGCTGTGTGTGTTCAGCACTTTGCTCTGATAGCCATGCTGCATTTCTAATGTTACGCTTTATGACTCTTTCTGCCAAGGCTTTCCCAACCAAGTGCTGAGTCTCTTTTTCTCTTGAGGACTCATTCTGAACTACACACAGGCTGTTTACATTGACCCTGCAGTGTGAAGGAAACAGATGCTTTGAGATAGGCATCATTTATGTTCATTATCACTCTAAGTCCCTCTCAAGGAGAATTAGGCCCTACATGTGCTATCCTTTCTATCAATACGTACCTTTAGCAACTCACTTTAACCTTTACTACTTCACATGTCTAATGGAGAAGTTGCGTAGTCTCTGCTTCTATATTCCTTTGTCTCATTTCACACCCGACTGGGGTTAAAAAAAAAAAGAACTTAAAATGGTTTCAAAAGGGGACTTATTTGTCAACCTCTGGAGCTGCAACAAGGCACAAAGAACATCTTGTGTGAAATACATCCCATTGACGCAGGTGATGGGTCAGAGCCCTTCTTGAAACACTGGAAATACATTTTTTCTGCTCTGTAAAATTTCTTCCTGTAACTGTGTACTGCCAATTTCATTTGCATTAAAAACTCTGCTGCATCATAATATCTGTTTTCTGGTTCTCTTTGTTTCTTTGTCCTTTTTAAAAAATTGTATATGGGCAGGAGGGCCTCTGTGGTTAAAGGAGCCATACGGTTGTGGGAGAAAATAGGGTTGGGGGGATTCTGATGTGGTCATCGGTACCTTAATGGAACCTGTGGGCCATGCTAAATCGAGCAGGCATATGCATGGGAACAGGAGGAAATGAACGGCAAGATACAGATTCACGTCTGATCGCACAGGCCTGGCTTTGAGAAGTGTTGACTACACCCAACTCAGTGTGAAATAATGAGAGAGCTGCATTTCATCACCACCTCTGCAAACATTCCCAATGTTTCCCATGTTACCCTATATGGGTATCCTCGAATGCCTTCCTAGCTGTGGGCTTCTTCTGTTATAAACTCAGTGGGCCTAATTCTCAACTACACAATGGATTTTACACCACGCTCTAAACTGCAAATCTCAGGATCAACAATAAAAAACTGGCTAATATTGTGATCTACTTGCACTGTGGCTTTTTTATACTTGAGGATAATAGTTCTCCAAAGGAATTACAAGTCTCTCAATTTTCCAAGGTTGCAGTAGCTTTTTAAATATTAAATTGGGGTATATTTCTGACTCTGCCAATCGCTCCCTGTCTGACCTTCACCTGAATGTGCCTCCATTTCCCTCTGTGGCAAACAGATATAATTGTAACTTTCAGGGTGGATTGTCTGAGGCTTCCTCCGATCTCAGCATTTCAAACCACTTCACAAACACTCATCAAGTATTATGCAGCCCAAGAGATGAATTACTAAAGTAGTAATAACTTATTACTGGGATTAGATGTTCCAACACGGAAGATTAGATTTTCTTTAAAAATGCATGTCAAGGTCACAGATGTCATTCCAGTGCTCAGTTTGTGAGTCCTAGCCTTTGAAATTGGGGCTCTTTGATTTTCATTTCATATACCTTTCAGCTCTAGTGATAGAGATTCTCTAGGTTATAGTCAGGAACAGACGATGGAATAGGATAATGTAAAGGCCAGATCAGAGGAGAAACATTCACATAAAAAAGAATCTAACACATCAGAAAAGGGCAGACAAAGAAACAGTGACAAGTTTTTAAAGTGCCTGTACACAAATTCTAGAAGTCTAAATAATAAGATGGGTGAACTAGAGTGCTTTGTGATAAAGGAGGATATTGATATAATAGGCATCACAGAAATCTGGTGGACTGAGGACAATCAATGGGACACAATCATTCCGGGGTACAAAATATATCAGAAGGACAGAACAGGTCGTCCAGAGGTGCGGGAAGGGAGTGGCACTATATGTGAAAGAAAATGAAGAATCAAATGAAGTAAAAATCTTAAGTGAATCCACATGTTCCATAGAATCTCTATGGATAGAAATTTCATGCTCTAATAAGAATACAACATTAGGGATCTATTATCGACCACCTGACCAGGACAGTGATAGTGATGATGAAATGCAAAGGGAAATTAGAGAGGCTATCAAAATTAAGAAGTCAATAATAGTGGGGGGTTTCAATTATCCCCATATTGACTGGGAACATGTCACCTCAGGACGAAATGCAAAGACAAAATTTGTCAATACTTTAAATGACTGCTTCTTGGAGCAGCTGGTACGGGAACCCACAAGGGGAGAGGCAACTCTAGATTTAGTCCTGAGTGGAGCGCAGAAGCTGGTCCAAGGGGTAATAATACCAGGACTGCTTGGAAACAGTGACCACAATACAATAGCATTCAACATCCCTGTGGTGGGAAGAACATCTCAACAGCCCAACATTGTGGCATTTAATTTAAAAAGGGGGAACTATGCAAAAATGAGGGAGTTAGTTAAACAGAAGTTAAAAGGTACAGTGACTAAAGTGAAATCCCTGCAAGCTGCATGGGCACTTTTTAAAGACACCATAATAGAAGCCCAACTTCAATGTAGACCCCAAATTAAGAAACACAGTAAAAAAACTAAAAAAGAGCCACCGTGGCTTAATAACCATGTAAAAGAAACAGTGAGAGATAAAAAGACTTCCTTTAAAAAGTGGAAGTCAAATCCTAGCAAGGTAAATAGAAAGGAGCATAAACACTGCCAAATTAAGTGTAAAAATGTAATAAGAAAAGCCAAAGAGGAGTTTGAAAAACAGTTAGCCAAATACTCCAAAGGTAATAACAAAATGGTTTTTAAGTACATCAGAAGCAGGAAGCCTGCTAAACAACCAGTGGGGCCCCTCGATGATAGAGATAGAAAAGGAGAACTTAAAGACGATAAAGTCATTGCGGAGAAACTAAATGAATTCTTTGCTTCAGTCTTCACGGCTGAGGATGTTAGGGAGATTCCCAAACCTGATCCGGCTTTTGTAGGTGACAAATCTGAGGAACTGTCAAAGATTGAAGTGTCACTAGAGGAGGTTTTGGAATTAATTGATAAACTTAACAGTAACAAGTCACTGGGACCAGATGGCATTTACCCAAGAGTTCTGAAAGAACTCAAACGTGAAATTGCGGAACTATTAACTAGGGTTTGTAACCTATCCTTTAAATCGGCTTCTGTACCCAATGACTGGAAGATAGCTAATGTAAGGCCAATATTTAAAAAGGGCTCTAGAGGTGATCCCGGCAATTACAGACTGGTAAGTCAAACGTCGGTACCGTGCAAATTAGTCGAAACAAAAGTAAAGAATAAAATTGTCAGACACATAGAAGAACATAAATTGTTGGGCAAAAGTCAACATGGTTTATCTAAAGGGAAATCATGTCTTACTAATCTATTAGAGTTCTTTGAAGGGGCCAACAAACATGTGGACAAGGGGGATCCAGTGGACATAGTGTACTTAGATTTTCAGAAAGCCTTTGACAAGGTCCCTCACCAAAGGCTCTTACGTAAATTAAGTTGTCATGGGATAAAAGGGAAGGCCCTTTCATGGATTGGTTAAAAGACCGGGAACAAAGGGTAGGAATAAATGGTAAATTCTCAGAATGGAGAGGGGTAACTAGTGGTGTTCCCCAAGGGTCAGTCCTCGGACCAATCCTATTCAACTTATTTATAAGTGATCCGGAGAAAGGGGTAAACAGTGAGGTGGCAAAGTTTGCAGATGATACTAACTGCTCAAGATAGTTAAGACCAAAGCAGACTGTGAGGAACTTCAAAAAGATCTCACAAAACTAAGTGATTGGGCAACAAAATGGCAAATGAAATTTAATGTGGATAAATGTAAAGTAATGCACATTGGAAAAAATAACCCCAACTATACATACAATATGATGGGGGCTAATTTAGCTACAACAAATCAGGAAAAAGATCTTGGAGTCATCGTGGATAGTTCTCTGAAGATGTCCGCGCAGTGTGCAGAGGCGGTCAAAAAAGCAAGCAGGATGTTAGGGATCATTAAAAAGGGGATAGAGAATAGGACTGAGAATATATTATTGCCCTTATATAAATCGATGGTACGCCCACATCTTGAATACTGCGTACAGACGTGGTCTCCTCATCTCAAAAAAGATATACTGGCATTAGAAAAGGTTCAGAGAAGGGCAACTAAAATGATTAGGGGTTTGGACAGGGTCCCACATGAGGAGAGATTAAAGAGGCTAGGACTTATCAACTTGGAAAAGGGGAGACTAAGGGGGGTTATGACAGAGGTATATAAAATCATGAGTGATGTGGAGAAAGTGGATAAGGAAAAGTTATTTACTTATTCCCATAATACGAGAACTAGGGGTCACCAAATGAAATTAATAGGCAGCAGGTTTAAAATAAATACAAGGAAGTTCTTCTTCACGCAGCGCACAGTCAACTTGTGGAACTCCTTACCTGAGAAGGCTGTGAAGGCTAGGACTATAACAGCGTTTAAAAGAGAACTGGATAAATTCATGGTGGTTAAGTCCATTAATGGCTATTAGCCAGGACGGGTAAGGAATGGTGTCCCTAGCCTCTGTTTGTCAGAGGGTGGAGATGGATGGCAGGAGAGAGAGATGACTTGATCATTGCCTGTTAGGTTCACTCCCTCTGGGGCACCTGGCATTGGCAGGATACTGTAGACGGGAGACAGGCAGACTGTACGGTAGACAGGATACTGGGCTAGATGGACCTTTGGTCTGACCCGGTATGGCCATTTTTATGTTCTTATGTTCTTAGTTCCAACGTGTGATATGCACATTGCAATTTTCAGCTGTCTTTCATCTTAAAATTGTACAGGCCAACTGCATTTCTTTGAGGATAATAGTTCTCCAAAGCAATTACAAGTCTGTCAATTTTCCAAGGTTGCAGTAGCTTTTTAAATATTAAATTGGGGTATATTTCTGACTCTGCCAGTCGCTCCCTGTCTGACCCTCACCTGAATGTGCCTCAGTTTACCTCTGTGGCAAACAGGTATAATTGTAACTTTCAGGGTGGATTGTCTGAGGCATCCTCCGATCTAAGCATTTCAAAGCACTTCATAAACACTCATCAAGTGTTATGCAGCCCAAGAGATGAATTACTAAAGTAGTAATAACTTATTATTGGGATTAGATGTTCCAACACGGAAGATTAGATTTACTTTAAAAATGCATGTCAAGGTCACAGATGTCATTCCAGTGCTCAGTTTGTGAGTCCTAGCCTTTGACATTGGGGCTCTTTGATTTTCATTCCATAAACCTTTCATCTCCCTATTATATATATTTTGAAGTGTAAGGATAGACACTGAACCAGTGTAAAAGGGAACAGTTCCATGAACTTCCAATTGAAGGAATGCACTTTAGCTAGCCCGGGTTAGAGAAACCTTACTGGGATGCATCTCTCTATTGGGAGTTCCTCTCTATCCATATTCGGCACCTCAACCTCTGGTGCTCAGAGGCAGGAGGGACGTGTGAACCTCTGACTGGGAGAGGCTACCCCTTGCCCCGCCCCTTCCACCAATGGCCCTCCACTTCCACCCGAGGCCCTGCAGGAGCCAGTTCCCATGTCCCCAAGCTGAGAGCTGCCCCCAACCACTGCGGCCACTGACCCAGTTCCGCGGCTAGGCCCCCAGACCCAAAGGAGTGCCGGGAGGGCGGAGGTGCGCAGCCTCTGCCTCCCTAGCCAAGGGAGGGAAAGCTGGGCAGCGCACTGTCCCAGCCACGGAGCGCGGGAGGCCATGCGGTGAGCTGCCCCAGCCCTTGAGTGCGGAAGGGTGGGTGGCGAGTGGCCCCAGCCTCCACAGCCCCAGAGTACAGGAAGGTGGGTGGGGAGCGGCCCCAACACCAGAGCACTGGAGCAGCAATTGTACATAGGGAGTGTCGTGGAAGGGGGTGGGGTTGCACCCTGCCTATGCAACCCGCCACCCGTGCTCAAAGCCAACGTATAGGGAAACCAATGGGAATCATCAGGTACTGCATCTCCGCCCATGAGTAGCCAAGAGGACTGTGTCTTGTGAGAGACTTCAGCTAATGAAGAAAAGGAAGAAGCACAACGCTGACGGTTAAGGATACCTTCTTCAACCATCAGAGAGCTGTGGGATGAGACTGGATTCATTGGAAGTTTGACCAACCTAGAGCATTCTGCAAGACCCGTCTCCCACACCACGCTTTTCAGCCACAATGAGAATGAAAATACACCCCCACCAGGATTTCTTCTAGCCCGAGCAGCACTAAATGCTTCCCTCAGTTGTAAGCCCAGAACGTCATTGCAGTCTGTGGAGCTGTACTGATGTCCAGTGGCTCAGTATCTGCCTCTTGAGCTCTGTAAAGGAATGTTTACTAAGAAAGGGAAATGCAAAGGTTTCCTGAATGAAAATCAAACAGCCCCAAATTCGGAGGCTGGGAATCATCCACTGACTATTGGCATAACCTCAGAAACCTTAACATGGATTTGTTTAATCCAGCGTTTCTCAAAGGAGGCCACCAGTGGATTTTTTTGCAGCTACGTCAGTCTCAAGAGCATGGGCGGGATTGTGGGGGTGCAAAGCAGCAGCCCCTCCTGGCAGCGCCCACCGGTTGTTACTGAGTAGCTCTTACGAAAGATGCGCCGCATTGGTGTTTGTAATGGAATTGCCAGCAGGGGTCGGGGTCCTGCACCTCACAGCTTCCTCGGGGGCTCCGGGCAGCACCTCTGGAGACATGTGGGGTCCGTGTCCGCGGCACGTGAGGCAGCTCAATCATAGTGATTATCACCCCAGGCTCATCACTGCTGCTGAACTGCAGACATTAGAGCCTATTAATTTTAGTTGGAACTTGAGCATTCATATCCCGTTGGGAGCACTGAAAAATCTCACCCCCAATTTTTAATTTAGGATTTATGAAGAAACTCCCCAAGTTTCCCTTATAAAGGACTAATTTATTGTTCTTCTGCTTTCCTGTGAAGCACCTGGTGACTCACACTCATTGAGACAGGATACTGCATTAGATGGGCCACTCGTCTCCTGCAGCCTGGCAACTGCTACCTTCTCATAGGAAGAAGTAATTCTAGGTGCAGATCCTCGTCTGGTGTAAGTTAACATAGCTCCATTGAGGTCAGTGGAACACCGCAGATTTGCACGAGGGGAGAAGATGGGGGTTTGTGGTTTGTTTTGATTAAAAAACCCCAGTTTTGTTTGTTCATCACCAAGTGCTGGTGACTCTCTGAGGTTTACAAACCAAAGCACCGCCTTGTCATGCTGGACTGACTTGTGTGTCTGTCAGTAGATGTCAGGGGAATGTTGGCCCCTTACTAAAACTTAGTGGGTTTTATTCATGGCCCTCTCCCAGTACCAACAGAAAGGGGAAGGGCCAATGGGGAATCAGGATCCTAAAACTGACAGTCCCCAGGGGCAATGGGGCAAGGCCAACCCTGCAGGTTAGTCTGATTGACAGCACGGCAAGCTAATGAGGGAATCAGGAGTCCGGGGTCCCATTTCGCTGTGTGAGCTACAACTGCCTGAGTGGGAGGCCGAGCTAAGGCGAGAGCAGCAGGCAAAGCTGAGCTGAGCAGAGCCGCAGCCGAGCTGAGGCAGAGTGGGGCTGGGGCTGGGGCTGGGACTGGAGCTGGGGCTGGGGCTGGGGCTGGGGATGGAGCCGTCCGGAGCCGGGTGCGGTGAGCAGCTGGGGAGAGTGGGGGGGACCCAGGCCAGACACCACCAGCCAAGACGGGGATCAGAACCCTGACGGGGGCCTGATGCTGGGAAGAAGGGTCCTGCCACCTAGAGCCTGAGGGCGTGTGGGAACGACCAGAGCACGTGTCCGACCCGCAGCATCCCTGCAGCACAGCCAGGGACTGGTCAGAGTGTAATTAACAATGGTGGCAGACAGACTTGATTCTCAAACTCTACAACTGCTATAAAGAAGTAAGAGAACTGTGTGAGAAATACACCACTCCGGAGCTGGGGATAGGATATGGCCCTTCATGAAACCATGGACATGTAGTCTTGCTACTCTGCTTCTTTTTCCTTTTTCTTTTTCTTTTATTATTCGGCAATTTTTGACTCCACTTTATTTCACATTCAAATATATACTACCTCATACTCTTGGTCTTCTGGTTTAATTGCTCTTCCATTCATTATCTCTTTATATCACCAGAGGCTTCCATATCTCTTGCCCAAAAGTGTCCTCCAGGTTTCGATATCTCTAATGTGATGCACAACTCAGGAAAGCTTGAGGCCTCTTATCAAAAAACGTTGAGCATGAACAGCTCCGGTTTGCTTCAATGGGAGGCTACAGGCCCCTTTTTTCTAAAGAACTGAGTACTCAAAACTCACTGTGAGCCAGGCCTCTGTCACGCCAGCTCCGATCAGCAAAGGGGAATTGGAGCCGGCTGAGTAAGCCCAGTCTGAGTGGCAAACGGGGAACAACGGACAGCCTCGTTAGCCCGGGGCTACATAATGGCTGGCAGGAAGGAAGCCAGGGAAGTAAGAAAAAGGGAAGAGCGAGAGAAGAGAGGCAGTGGGAGCTCTTCACTGCTGGCCTCGGGAGCTAGCAGTCCCTGAGGCTGTAAGACTGAAGCTGTTTGTAGCTACAAGGTGGAGGGAAAGTAAACTGTGAATAAAGAACATGGGTGTTTGCACCAACGCAGAGATCTCTGGCTGGTTTGTGGGGGCAGAAGCTGCACCCTGTTACACTCCCACTGAAGCAAACCGGAGCTGTTCGTGCTCAACATTTCTTGATAATAGACCACAAGCTTTCCTGACTTGTGCACCACCACTGGGAGTATCCAAAGCTGGAGGACACTTTGGCCAAGAGATGTGGAAGCCTCTGGTGATATGAAGAGATAATGAATGGAAGAGCAATTAAACCAGAAGACCAATAGTATGAGGTAGTATAATCTCCCATAATCACTGGGTCATCGGTTACAGTGTAATCCTCCATAACTTGATAAGCCTCTATCACCACCGCCAACGTCAATGGCACCCCAGGATTCCACTCTGCTTTCCTGAGGGAAAGATCTGAGAATTGCTCCTGGGAAGGTCATGACAGCCGGTGGGGGTTGGATCAGTGCTATAGAGTCAGGGCACTGCCTTATGTCTGGCTTGTGGCAGCTGTTGTGCATGCTTTGTGAAATGTCGCTCCACACGTTTGTGAAGCAAGACATCTTTCTGCCATGGAGATAAACCTAAAACACACAGCAGGTACGGCAGTAAACATAAGGTACATGGTGGCCACTTTTCTTTTCCTTACGTCAACCTGGTCACTTAAAGTCTCCCACAGATGCTTACTGTGAACCATTTGATTGGGCTTCTTGAAACCAAAGAAAAACGTACATTCTTAAAATGAAAATCTGTCTCGTCTTTACAGGGAAAGACTATTTGCTAAACCATGGAATGCAAGGAGGAATTCCACCTGGGTACTCCGGGCCTCCGGACTGCTGTCAACCAATGTAAGAGCCGGATTATCCTATCACAGCAGGGCTTTGGACGGTGCAACTTGAAAAGTTCCCGGTGCTGCTGGCTCCACAGGGAGGAATTTTGTCCAGTGCAATTTTTAAAAAAGGACAAAGAAACAAAGAGAACCAGAAGACTGATATTTTGATGCAGCAGAGTTTTTAATGCAAATGAAATTGGCAGTACACAGTTGCAGGAAGAAATACTACAGAGCGGAAAAAATGTATTTCCAGTGTTTCAAGAAGGGCTCTGACCCATCACCTGCGCCAATGGGATGTATTTCACACAAGCTGTTCTTTGTGCTTTGTTGCAGCTCCAGAGGTTGACAAACAAGTCCCCTTTTGAAACCATTTTAAGTTCTTTTTTTTTTAACCCCAGTTAGGTGTGAAATGAGACAAAGGAATATAGAAGTAGAGACTACGCAACTTCTCCATTAGACATGTGAAGTAGCAAAGGTTAAAGTGAGTTGCTAAAGGTACGTATTGATAGAAAGGATAGAACATGTAGGGCCTAATTCTCCTTGAGAGGGACTTAGAGTGATCATGAACGTAAATGATGCCTATCTTAAGGCCTCTGTTTCCTTCACACTGCAGGGTCAATGTAAACAGCCTGTGTGTAGTTCAGAATGAGTCCTCAAGAGAAATAGAGAATCAGCACTTGGTTGGGAAAGCCTTGGCAGAAAGAGTCATAAAGCGTAACAGTAGAAATGCAGCATGGCTATCAGAGCAAGGTGCTGCGCACACACAGCTCCCACCCAGTTCAACTGGCGCCATGTTTGCACAGCACTTCTGAAAGCCATGCCCAAAAGATCAGGGGTGAATCTGTATCTTGCTGTTCATTTCCTGGTTCTTCCTTCTTCCATGTATGTTCCTGCTGGGTTTAACATGGCCCACAATATCCACCAAGATACCTACGGCCATATCCTCCATATCCCCATAATCCCCCGTAACCGTAAAGGCCCGGGTAACCGCAGTGTCCCCCATTTCCCCCTAATCCCCCATAACCATAAAGGCCTGGGTAACCATAGTATCCCCCATTGCCCAAGAATCCCCCATATCCGTAACGGCCGCCGTAACCACCTAATCTCCCTAAACCATACAATCCTCCGTAATGGCCTCCATAGCCGTACAATCCCCCCAAACCATACGAGCCACCGAAACCGGCTCCGACCACAGGTGCTCCTACAGCTGCCACTTCGCTCTGTTGAGGGAAATTGCTGAGAATTGGTCCGGGGAGGGTCACGACAACCGGTGAGGGTCTGATCACCACTTCGGAGTCAGGGCACTGCCTAACACACGGCTCGTTGGCGCTGCCAGTGACTGGACTGGGTCGGGCCACCCCGCATTCTGGATACCACAGGCTGGAGAAAGTCATCTTTCTGGGATGGAGGTAAACCTGAAACACACAACAGGGACTAGAGATAAGACAAGGTACAAAGGCCTGGTGGAAGAAAGGCTTTAAAGCTCTGTTACAATTGTATTGAGGTCTGCAGGGGGCTCGAGAGAGAGAGAGAAGAAGTGGACTTAGTCTCTTTTTGTGTGGTCATGTAGTTGTCACTATTTTCTCTTTCTACACCTCTTCTCCGCTCGCAGTAAACTTCCCTCCCAACCGGCCCCTTGATCCCCTCTCAATGACTTTGTCTGAAAAACACCGACTAGAATAAGTGTAATGTAATTTCCGTGATGGACACCTGGGATTCTGGGACCATTTTAGACATTTCTCAAAGAGAATATGGCTGGGATCATGGTAATCACTTCCTTTTGTTTGAGGATTTAACCTCTGCATGCAAACCAGTTGAGTCTGCTACCACACGGTGACTCTTTCATTTTCTAAACCTTGGGAGTCACCGAAACTTGCTGATGAATAAACAGAAACTTTGCTTTGCTCCTAACAAATCAGTAATGGCAAACTCCTCAGCTGGGAAAAAATGGGTTCAGGTCCACTGACTTCCATGGAGCGATATGAAATTACACCATCTGAGGAGAAGCACCTTCAATGGGTATTTCTGCTCAGGAGAACATAGGAATTGCTTGACTGGAGCACAGCGCTTCTCAGCTTCATCCATTCTCGTGTCTCCAGTAGTGAGGAGTAACAGCTGCTTTAGAATAAAATAGATGAGCACTGAAGTGGCCCTTTGTGGACTAACCTGGGAAAGGTTCTTCCTAAACCAGCTAAGTGAAAGGTGGCTAAGGGACTTTTTAAAATTTTAAATGCCCTAATTCTTTCTCTAGTTAATGGGAAATACGTTTCACAATTGTATATGTTGTTCTTAAAATCCCTCCTTTAGCTTCAAATCATAAATCCGCCAGTTCCTGTCACTTCATAATGACACACTATAGATACAAATAAATAAATAAAATAAAAATAATTTTATAATTAATATTATAAATTGATATATCTGTAATATTATATATCTATAAGCATAACTGTAATTAATAAATAAGTAAAAATCACAGCGAGTCCATGAAAAATTCCACCTGAAATGAAAAGAGGCCCGACTGTGAAATCTCTGGGGTTAGGAAGAGAGGGAGCTGAATTGGACTTACCGAGTTCACTAAGGAGATGAAGTCCACAGAAGTGTTTAGAAGGGTGCAGAGTCGAGAGCACTTTTATACAGTTCCTAGGACAGCCTGGAGGATCTGCGACGCTGTTTGTGGAGGAGGTCCTAATTAGTTACCAAACAAACTTGATTGCCCTGCTAAATCCTTCTTTGGATGGAGCTGTTTTCCTCACTGTTAGTGATTACTGGGCTAATCTCAGCCTCAGAGGGTGTGACATGCACGTTGCAATTTTCAGCTTTCATCGTAAAATTGTACAGGCCAACTGCATTTCTTTTTGTCATTTTGCTGACTTTATAGGTTTTGCAATGAGAATGAATGTCAAGGTGATCCTGAGAAGCATCAATAGAACAGGTGGGTGTCATTTAAGGAATCCAGTTTGCTCCTTTCAATTCGTGCTGGTCATGATTAGGGGCATGAGGCAGTTCATTCTAAACATGGTAGGAAGCAGGGAATCATTTCTCTCCATTCTAACCACCTACATTCCCAGCAGGTCAGATCCAATTCCCTTTGAAATCAATGGGAATCATCCAGTATGTTTCCTGTCAAGACTTTAAGACTGAAATTCACCCTTTGGCAGGGGGATACTACAATACCTGTGAACAATGTTAGTCCCATTTTAAACTTTCAAACTCGGTCTTAGCAGGGACTTAAGTGGAGCATGGGCCTTTGTGATGGCCGTCTGCCCAGAGGTGAATCTTACCTATGGTGAGTAAATCTTGACCTAACATTGGACCTCCCCTTGGGTCACCAATGCTGTCTCAAAGGGCTGCCTAGAGCAGATTTGCTCATGGGTCGAGGGGAGGGATGGCAGAGAGAGAAAGCAAGCAGTGCTCTTTTACAAAAAGATTTTAAGTTAAGTCTTGGTACCTCTGCTCTACCAGAAACCATCTCTCCATCCATGAGCAGTCAAGGAACTGAGATCTTGCAAGACAATGCAGCTGACCGAGCCCAGCAAGAAACCCAGGAGAGAGGAAAATGTGACATTCTTGGTGATGGTGGAGATGGCTGTGGGATGAGATTTGACATAACGTCTGACCAGCCATAGGGCATCCTGGAGAAAACATTCCTGCCTGAACTAGAATGTTGTGTAAGAATTAAAAAATATCCCCAAGAGTGGGTTACATATGCAGGGAAGAGGGCAGAAGGGTCTTGCTTTGATTTTAAGGTCCTCCGCCTCTTTGAAGGTGAAGCAACCAAGCTGATGTACACCAGGAGAGCACCTTCATTTTCCAATAAAAAAATCTGTCAAAAATCCAATAAACCCCCAAAACCGGCTCTGACCACAGGGGCTCCTATGGTCCCACTTGGCTCTGAGGAGGGAAATTGTGGAGAATTGGTCCTGGGAGGGGCACAAGAACCGGTGAGGGTCTGATCACCACTTCAGAGCTAGGGCACTGCTTACCGGTCAGCTCCTTGAAGCTGCTAGCAACTGGACTGGGCCATTCTACCCTGCACGGTTTTTAGGAAATACCAAATTCAAAACTACATATGAATGAAAATGAAATTGCCCCAAATTGTGTGCTTGGCCTCCATTTTGTTGAAAGTGACTATACGAGTCAGTGCAGAGAACAGTTCATGGAACTGTTCCCTTTTACACTGGTTCAGTATCTATCCTTACACTTCAAAATATATATAATAGGGAGATGAAAGGTTTATGGAATGAAAATCAAAGAGCCCCAATGTCAAAGGCTAGGACTCACAAACTGAGCACAGGAATGACATCTGTGACCTTGACATGCATTTTTAAAGTAAATCTAATCTTCCGTGTTGGAACATCTAATCCCAGTAATAGGTTAATACTACTTTAGTAATTCATCTTTTGGGCTACATAACTCTTGATGAGTGTTTGTGAAATGCTTTGAAATGCTTAGATCGGAGGAAGCCTCAGACAATCCACCCTGAAAGTTACAATTATATCTCTTTGCCACAGAGGTAAATGGAGGCACATTCAGGTGAAGGTCAGACAGGGAGCTATTGGCAGAGTCAGAAATAAACCCCAATTAATATTTAAAAAGCTACTGCAACCTTGGAAAATTGACAGACTTGTAATTCCTTTGGAGAACTATTATCCTCAAGTGTAAAAAAGCCACAGTTCAAGTAGATCACAAAATTAGCCAGATTTTTATTCTTGACGCTGAGATCCAAGGATGCAAAAAATTTTTAACCAGACTTGTTACTAACATTGACTTGTAACACCGTGTAACACGGATCACCCTAGACCTCAGCCTGTGGTCAGAAGTATTGGGTTGTATTTCTCTTTCTGCAGCTGACCCCCATATGACCTTCACCTCAACATGCCTCTTTTTTTAGGCCTATCAAACGTAAAGAGTAAGGATGATAAGGCTGGAAGTTCTTCATTGTCCTTAGACCTCAAGATGTCAAAGCGCCTCAAAAACACTCGCTGGTGTTTGACACATGCAAAAGGTTGTAGACAATACATTGTTGTAACGATTAGACGCCTCTGCACCGAGTCGTATAGTCACTTTCAACAAAATGGAGGCCAAGGTCTCTTGTGTCATTCCCTTCATCGGATCATGATTTAAGGCCACACAATTTGGGGCTATTTCATTTTCATTCATATGTAGTTTTGAATTTGATATTTTCTAAAAACCGTGCAGGGTAGAATGGCCCAGTCCAGTTGCTAGCAGCTTCAAGGAGCTGACCAGTAAGCAGTGCCCTAGCTCTGAAGTGGTGATCAGACCCTCACCAGTTCTTGTGCCTCTCCAGGACCAATTCTCCACAATTTCCCTCCTCAGAGCCAAGTGGGACAACAGGAGCCCCTGTGGTCAGAGCCGGTTTTCGGGGTTTATTGGATTTTTGACAGATTTTTTTTATTGGAAAATGAAGGTGCTCTCCTGGTGTACATCAGCTTGGTTGCTTCACCTTCAAAGAGGCAGAGGACCTTAAAATCAAAGCAAGAACCTTCTGCCTTCTTCCCTGCATATGTAACCCACTCTTGGGGATATTTTTCACATGTTACACAACATTCTGGTTCAGGCAGGAATGTTTTCTCCAGGATGCCCTATGGCTGGTCAGACTTTATGTCAAATCTCATCCCACAGCGATCTCCACCATCACCAGGAATGTCACATTTTCCTCTCTCCTGGGTTTCTTGCTGGGCTCAGTCAGCTGCATTGTCTTGGAAGATCTCAGTTCCTTGGCTGCTCATGGATGGAGAGATGGTTTCTGGTAGAGCAGAGGTACCAAGACTTAATTTAAAATCTTTTTGTAAAAGAGCACGGCTTCCATTCTCTCTCTGCCATCCCATCCCTTGACCCATGAGCAAATCTGCTATAGGAAGCCCTTTGAAATAGCATTGGTGACCCAAGGGGAGGTCCAATGTTTTACTCACCATAGATAAGATTCACCCCTGGGCAGACGGCCATCACAAAGGCCCATGCTCCACTTAAGTCCCTGCTAAGACCGAGTTTGAAAGTTTAAAATCGGACTAACATTGTACACAGGCAATATACTATCCCCCTGCCAAAGGGTGAAGTTCAGTCTTAAAGTCTTGACAGGAAACATAGTGGAGGCAATGAATGATTCCCATTGATTTCAAAGGGAATTGGATCTGACCTGCTGGGAATGTAGGTGGTTAGAATGGAGAAAAATAGTTCCCTGCTTCCTACCATGTTTAGAATGAACTGCCTCATGCCCCTAATCACGACCAGCATGAATTGAAAGGAGCAAACTGGATTCCTTAAATGACACCCACCTGTTCTACTGATGCTTCTCAGGATCACCTTGACATTCATTCTCATTGCAGAACCTGTAAAGTCAGTAAAATGACAAAAAGAAATGCAGTTGGCCTGTAGAATTTTAAAATGAAAGACGTGCATGTCACACCCTCTGAGGCTGAGATTAGACCAGTAATCACCAACAGTGAGGAAAACAGCTCCATCCAAAGAAGGATTTTGCAAGGCAATCAAGTTTGTTTGGTAACTAATTAGAACCTCCTCCACAAACAGCGTCGCAGATCCTCCAGGCTGTCCTAGGAACTGTATAAAAGTGCTCTCGACTCTGCACTCTTCTAAACACTTCTGTGGACTTCATCTCCTTAGTGAACTCGGTAAGTTCAATTCAACTCCCTCTCTTCCTAACCCCAGAGATTTCACAGTCGGGCCTCTTTTCATTTCAGGTGGAATCTTGCATGTACTCACTGTGATTTTTACTTATTAATTACAGTTACTCTTATATCTATCTATCTATCTATCTATCTATCTATCTATCTATCTATCTATCTAATATTATAGATATATCAATTGATAATATTAATTATAAAATTATTTTTATTTTATTTATTTATTTCTATCTATAGTGTGTCATTATGAAGTGACAGGAGCTGGCGGATTTATGATTTGAAGCTAAAGGAGGGATTTTAGAACAACAAATACAATTGTGAAACGTATTTCCCATTAACTAGAGAAAGAATCAGGGCATTTAAACTTTAAAAAGTCCCTTAGCCACCTCTCACTTAGCTGGATTAGGAAGAAACTTTCCCAGGTTAGTCCACAAAAGGCCACTTCAGTGCTCATCTATTTTATTCTAAAGCAGCTGTTACTCCTCACTACTGGAGACACGAGAATGGATGAAGCTGAGAAGCGCTGTGCTCCAGTCAAGCAATTCCTATGTTCTCCTGGGCAGAAATACCCATTGAAGGTGCTTCTCCTCAGATGGTGTAATTTCATATCGCTCCATGGAAGTCAGTGGACCTGAACCCATTTTTTCCCAGCTGAGGAGTTTGCCATTACTGATTTGTTAGGAGCAAAGCAAAGTTTCTGTTTATTCATCAGCAAGTTTCGGTGACTCCCAAGGTTTGGAAAATGAAAGAGTCACCGTGTGGTAGCAGACTCAACTGGTTTGCATGCAGAGGTTAAATCCTCAAACAAAAGGAAGTGATTACCATGATCCCAGCCATATTCTCTTTGAGAAATGTCTAAAATGGTCCCAGAATCCCAGGTGTCCGTATGGAAATAGTTACACTTATTCTAGTCGGTGTTTTTCAGACAAAGTCATTGAGAGGGGATCAAGGGGCCGGTTGGGAGGGAAGTTTACTGCGAGCGGAGAAGAGGTGTAGAAAGAGAAAATAGTGACAACTACATGACCACACAAAAAGAGACTAAGTCCACTTCTTCTCTCTCTCTCGAGCCCCCTGCAGACCTCAATACAATTTAACCGACCTTTGAAGCCTTTCTTCCACCAGTCCTTGTACCTTGTCTTATCTGTAGTCCCTGTTGTGTGTTTCAGGTTTACCTCCATCCCAGAAAGATGACTTTCTCCAGCCTGTGCTATCCAGAATGCGGGGTGGCCCGACCCAGTCCAGTCACTGGCAGCGCCAACGAGCCATGCGTTAGGCAGTGCCCTGACTCCGAAGTGGTGATCAGACCCTCACCGGTTGTCGTGACCCTCCCCGGACCAATTCTCAGCAATTTCCCTCAACAGAGCGAAGTGGCAGCTGTAGGAGCACCTGTGGTCGGAGCCGGTTTCGGAGGCTCGTATGGTTTGGGGGGATTGTACGGCTATGGAGGCCATTACGGAGGATTGTATGGTTTAGGGAGATTAGGTGGTTACGGCGGCCGTTATGGTTATGGGGGATTCTTGGGCAATGGGGGATACTATGGTTACCCAGGCCTTTATGGTTATGGGGGATTAGGGGGAAATGGGGGACACTGCGGTTACCCTGGCCTTTACGGTTATGGGGGATTATGGGGATATGGGGGACACTGTGGCTACCCGGGCCTTTATGGTTATGGGGGATTAAGTGGTTCCGGGGTATCCTGCCATAGGTACCTCAGTGGAAGCAGTGGGCCATGTTAAACCCACCAGGAATATTCATGGGAGAAGGAAGAACCAGGAAATGAACAGCAAGATACAGATTCACCCCTGATCTTTTGGGCATGGCTTTCAGAAGTGCTGTGCAAACATGGCTCCAGTTGAACTCGGTGGAAGCTGTGTGTGCTCAGCACCTTGGGCTGATAGCCATGCTGCATTTCTAATGTTACGCTTTATGACTCTCTCTGCCAAGGCTTTCCCAACCAAGTGCTGATTCTCTTTTTCTCTTGAGGATTCATTCTGAACTACACACAGGCTGTTTACATTGACCCTGCAGTGTGAAGGAAACAGAGGCCTTAAGATAGGCAGCATTTATGTTCATGATCACTCTAAGTCCCTCTCAAGGAGAATTAGGCCCTACATGTTCTATCCTTTCTATCAATACGTACCTTTAGCAACTCACTTTAACCTTTGCTACTTCACATGTCTAATGGAGAAGTTGCGTAGTCTCTGCTTCTATATTCCTTTGTCTCATTTCACACCTGACTGGGGTTAAAAAAAAAGAACGTAAAATGGTTTCAAAAGGGGACTTGTTTGTCAACCTCTGGAGCTGCAACAAAGCACAAAGAACATCTTGTGTGAAATACATCCCATTGGCGCAGGTGATGGGTCAGAGCCCTTCTTGAAACACAGGAAATAAATTTTTTCCGCTCTGTAGTATTTCTTCCTGTAACTGTGTATTATCAATTTCATTTGCATTAAAAACTCTGCTGCATCAAAATATCAGTCTTCTGGTTCTCTTTGTTTCTTTGTCCTTTTTTAAAAATTGCACTGGACGAAATTCCTCCCTGTGGAGCCAGCAGCACCGGGAACTTTTCAAGTGGCACCTTCCAAAGCCGTGCTGTGATAGGATAATCCGGCTCTTACATTGGGTGACAGCATTCCGCAGGCCCGGAGTACCCAGGTGGAATTCCTCCTTGCATTACATGGTTTAGCAAATAGTCTTTCCCTGTAAAGATGAGACAGATTTTCATTTTAAAAATGTATGTTTTTCTTTGGTTTCAAGAAGCCCAATCACATGGTTCACAGTAAGCATCTGTGTGATACTGTAAGTGACCAGGTTGACGTAAAGAAAAGAAAAGTGGCCACCATGTACCTTATGTTTACTGCCGTACCTGCTGTGTGTTTTAGGTTTATCTCCATGGCAGAAAGATGTCTTGCTTCACAAACGTGTGGAGCGACATTTCACAAAGTATGCACAACAGCTGCCACAAGCCAGACGTAAGGCAGTGCCCTGACTCTATAGCACTGATCCAACCCCCACCGGCTGTCATGACCTTCCCAGGAGCAATTCTCAGATCTTTCCCTCAGGAAAACAGAGTGGAATCCTGGGGTGCCATTGACGTTGGAGATGGTGATAGAGGCTTATCAAGTTATGGAGGATTACACTGTAACCGATGACCCAGTGATTATGGGAGATTATACGCTTATGGGGGCCAATATGGGCAGGAGGGCCTCTGTGGATAAAGGGGCCATATAGTTGTGGGAGAAAATAGGGTTAGGGGGGTTTCTGAAGGGGTTATCGGTACCTTAATGGAACCTGTGGGCCATGCTAAATCGAGCAGGCATATGCATGGGAACAGCAGGAAATGAACGGCAAGATACAGATTCACATCTGATCGCACAGGCCTGGCTTTGAGAAGTGTTGACTACACCCAACTCAGTGTGAAATAATGAGAGAGCTGCATTTCATCACCACCTCTGCAAACATTCCCAATGTTTCCCATGTTACCCTATATGGGTATCCTCGAATGCCTTCCTAGCTATGGGCTTCCTCTATTATAAACTCAGTGGGTCTGATTCTCAGCTACACGATGGATTTTACACCACGCTCTAAACTGCAAATGAAGCAGGAGACATAAGGTGTACGTTACCTACATCTACCCTGACTGGAATGCCTGTTTCTCATACTAGAGCACCGTCAACAGGATTTGGCTAAGAGATCTCCTATCCATGAATATGGACTGTTTCTTTCTACCTTTTATCTTTCTAACAAGCTGCATAATGGAGAAGCTCTTTGAACTTCTGCTTTTATTGTGTTTTGTTTTAGTTGAGACTGACCAGGGTGAGACAAGTAATTAAAAATAGTGGCAAACTCTACAACTGTGTGAGAAATATACCACATTGGAGCTGGTGATAGGATATGGTCGTTCATGAAGCCGTGGAAATGTAGTCTTGCTTCTCTACTTCTTTCTTCTTTTTCTTTTTTTGAAATCTTGAGTTCTAAGGACACTGAAGAACTTCCAGCTTTAACATCCGTACTCTTTACGTTTGATAGGTCTAATAAAAGAGGCATGTTGAGGTGAAAGTCATAGGGGGGTCAGTTACAGAAAAAGAAATACAACCCAATCTTTCTGATCTAGGTTGATCCGTGTTACATGGTGTTACAAGACAAGGTTAGTAACATATCTGGTTAAAATTTTTTGCATCCTTGGATCTCAGGATCAACAATAAAAAACTTTAGTCCTATTCAGTGTCTACTCGGCACTTCTTGGCTAGTCTCTTGTATCCATTAAATGGAGCATCTCTTGTCACTGTCCAGCAATAGTCTGCAAGCATTGATGGGCTCCATTTGCCCCGATAGCGTTTCTCCATTGTTGCAATGTCCTGGTGAAATCGCTCGCCGTGCTCGTCGCGCAATGCTCCGCAGTTCGGTGGAAAAAAAATCTAGATGAGAGTGCAAAAAATGTATCTTTAGTGACATGTTGCAACCAAGGCTTTTGTATGCCTTGAGGAGGTTTTCCACCAACAACCTGTAGTTGTCTGCCTTGTTGTTTCCGAGAAAATTTATAGCCACTAACTGGAAGGCTTTCCATGCCGTCTTTTCCTTGCCACGCAGTGCATGGTCAAATGCATCATCTCGAAGAAGTTCATGAATCTGAGGACCAACAAAGACACCTTCCTTTATCTTAGCTTCACTTAACCTTGGAAATTTTCCACGGAGGTACTTGAAAGCTGCTTGTGTTCTGTTAATGGCCTTGACAGAGTTCTTCATCAGACCCAGCTTGATGTGTAAGGGCGGTAACAAAATCTTCCTTGATTCAACAAGTGGTGGATGCTGAACACTTTTCCTGCCAGGCTCCAATGACTGTCGGAGTGGCCAATCTTTCTTGATGTAGTGGGAATCTGTTGCATGACTCTCCCATTCGCAGAGAAAACAGCAGTACTGCCATCACACCATCGATGTTGTTGCAGGCTACAAGATCACCTTCCACGAAGAAGAATGGGACAAGATCCTTTTGACGGTCACGGAACATGGAAACCCTAACATCACCTGCCAGGAGATTCCACTGCTGTAGTCTGGAGCCCAACAGCTCTGCCTTACTCTTGGGTAGTTCCAAATCCCTGACAAGGTCACTCAGTTCACCTTGTGTTATGAGGTGTGGTTCAGAGGAGGAGATGGGAGAAAATGTGGGTCCTGTGACATTGATGGTTCAGGACCAGAAGTTTCATCCTCTTCCTCTTCCTCGTCTGACTCAAGTGAGAATGATTCTGGTGCATCAGGAACTGGCAGTCCTTCTCCGTGGGGTACTGGGCGTATAGCTGATGGAATGTTTGGATAATGCACAGTCCACTTTTTCTTCTTTGACACACTTTTCCCAACTGGAGGCACCATGCAGAAGTAACAATTGCTGGTATGATCTGTTGGCTCTCTCCAAATCATTGGCACTGCAAAAGGCATAAATTTCCTTTTCCTGTTCAACCACTGGCAAAGATTTGTTGCACAAGTGTTGCAGCATATGTGTGGGGCCCACCTTTTGTCCTGATCTCCAATTTTGCAGCCAAAATAAAGGTGATAGGCTTTCTTAACCATAGTGGTTATACTGCGCTTTTGTGATGCAAAAGTCACTTCACCACAAACATAGCAGAAGTTATCTGCACTGTTCAAACAAGTACGAGGCATCTCTGCTCACTTTGGCTAAACAGAAATGTGTCCCTTTGCAAAATCAAACACTGACAAATAAGAGAGCACGACACTGTATGATTTCTAGAGCTGATATAGGGCAATTTGTTCAGCAGAGTGATGTAAGCTTCGTTATGATTGCATCATCCATGACTTCTAGGAATAACATGATGCAATTCATATCATGTATGACGCAATACCAGCTTCAGATTGCATCATTCATTGTTTTGCCTAAAAAGCAAGTACTGTCCAAACCCAGTCATAGATTTATTCATAGATCCAGTCAAAGATGTATTTTAGTCATTTCTGGTTTAAAGTGAGATCCCTTCCCTTTATAACTCACTTATCCTCCGCCATTCCCAAGTCAAGGGTCGTATATACTGACCCAATAGCATATCTTGAAAACTAGAGCCAATCAACAATTTTAAGCATCATTTTCATTCTCAGTGACCCAGAATTAGTAAAGTTTGACTACATTTATTTCAGAAGCATTTTGGCTGTAGAGCAGGGTTATCGACCACCTGACCAGGACAGTGATAGTGATGATGAAATGCTCAGGGAAATTAGAGAGGCTATCAAATGTAAGAAGTCAATAATAGTGGGGGATTTCAATTATCCCCATATTGACTGGGAACATGTCACCTCAGAACGAAATGCAGAGACAAAATTTCTCAATACTTTAAATGACTGCTTCTTGGAGCAGCTGGTACGGGAACCCACAAGGGCAGAGACACCTCTAGATTTAGTGCTGAGTGGAGCGCAGAAGCTGGTCCAAGAGGTAATAATAGCAGAACCGCTTGGAAACAGTGACCATAATACAATAGCATTCAACATCCCTGTGGTGGGAAGAACATCTCAACAGCCCAACACTGTGGCATTTAATTTCAAAAGGGGGAACTATGCAAAAATGAGGGAGTTAGTTAAACAGAAATTAAAAGGTACAGTGACTAGAGTGAAATCCCTGCAAGCTGCATGGGTGCTTTTTAAAGACATCATAATACAGGCCCAACTTCAATGTAGACCCCAAATTAAGAAACACAGTAAAAAAACTAAAAAAGAGCCACCCTGGCTTAACAACCATGTAAAAGAAACAGTGAGAGATAAAAAGACTTCCTTTAAAAAGTGGAAGTCAAATCCTAGCGAGGTAAATAGAAATGAGCATAACGACTGCCAAATTAAGTGTAAAAATGTAATAAGAAAAGCCAAAGAGGAGTTTGAAAAACGGTTAGCCCAAAACGCTGAAGGTAATAACAAAATGGTTTTTAAGTACATCAGAAGCAGGAAGCCTGCTAAACAACCAGTGGGGCCCCTCGATGATCAAGATACAAAAGGAGCACTTAAAGACGATAAAGTCATTGTGAAGAAACTAAACGAATTCTTTGCTTCAGTCTTCACGGCTGAGGATGTTAGGGAGATTCCCAAACCTGATCCGGCTTTTGTAGATGACAAATCTGAGGAACTGTCACAGATTGAAGTGTCACTAGAGGAGGTTTTGGAATTAATTGATAAACATAACATTAACAAATCACCGGGACCAGATGGCATTCACCCAAGAGTTCTGAAAGAACTCAAACGTGAAATTGCGGCACTATTAACTAGGGTTTGTAACCTGTCCTTTAAATCGGCTTCTGTACCCAATGACTGGAAGATAGCCAATGTAATGCCAATATTTAAAAAGGGCTCTAGAGGTGATCCCGGCAATTACAGACCGGTAAGTCTAACGTCGGTTCTGGGCAAATTAGTTGAAACAATAGTAAAGAATAAAATTGTCAGAAACATAGAAGAGCATAAAATGTTGGGCAAAAGTCAACATGGTTTATCTAAAGGGAAATCATGTCTTACTAATCTATTAGAGTTCTTTGAAGGGGCCAATAAACATGTGGACAGGGGGAATGCAGTGGACATAGTGTACTTAGATTTCCAGAAAGCCTTTGACAAGGTCCCTCACCAAAGGCTCTTACATAAATTAAGTTGTCATGGGATAAAAGGGATGGCCTTTTCATGGATTGAGAACTGGTTAAAAGACTGGGAACAAAGGGTAGGAATAAATGGTAAATTCTCAGAATGCAGAGGAGTAACTAGTGGTGTTCCCCAAGGGTCAGTCCTCGGACCAATCCTATTCAACTTACTTATAAATGATCTCGAGAAAGGGGTAAACGGTGAGGTGGAAAAGTTTGCAAAAGATACTAAACTGCTCAAGATAGTTAAGACCAAAGCAGATTGTGAGGAACTTCAAAAAGATCTCACAAAACTAAGTGATTGGGCAACAAAATGGCAAATGAAATTTAATGTGGATAAATGTAAAGTAACGCACATTGGAAAAAATAACCCCGACTATACATACAATATGATGGGGGCTAATTTAGCTACAAGAAGTCAGGAAAAAGATCTTGGAGTCATCATGGATAGTTCCCTGAAGACGTCCGTGCAGTGTGGAGAGGCGGTCAAAAAAGCAAACAGGATGTTAGGGATCATTAAAAAGGGGATAGAGAATAAGACTGAGAATATATTATTGCCCTTATATAAATCGATGGTACGCCCACATTTCGAATACTGCGTACAGACCTGGTCTCCTCATCTCAAAAAAGATATACTGGCATTAGAAAAGGTTCAGAGAAGGGCAACTAAAATGATTAGGGGTTTGGACAGGGTCCCATATGAGGATAGATTAAAGAGGCTAGGACTTTTCAGCTTGGAAAAGGGGAGACTAAGGGGGGATATGATAGAGGTATATAAAATCATGAGTGATGTGGAGAAAGTGGATAAGGAAAAGTTATTTACTTATTCCCATAATACAAGAACTAGGGGTCACCAAATGAAATTAATAGGCAGCAGATTTAAAACAAATAAAA
This sequence comes from Chrysemys picta bellii, assembly GCF_011386835.1. Taxonomy (NCBI): domain Eukaryota; kingdom Metazoa; phylum Chordata; order Testudines; family Emydidae; genus Chrysemys; species Chrysemys picta. The sequence continues at coordinate 4,266,589 of NC_088791.1, forward strand.
GGAAGTTCTTCACGCAGCGCACAGTCAACTTGTGGAACTCCTTACCTGAGGAGGTTGTAAAGGCTAGGATTATAACAGCGTTTAAAAGAGAACTGGATAAATTCATGGTGGTTAAGTCCATTAATGCTATTAGGCAGGATGGGTAACGAATGGTGTCCCTAGCCTCTGTTTGTCAGAGGATGGAGATGGATGGCAGGAGAGAGATCACTTGATCATTACCTGTTGGTACACTCCCTCTGGGGCACCTGGCATTGGCCATTGTTGGTAGACAGTATACGGGGCGAGATGGACCTCTGATCTGACACGGTACGGCCATTCTTATGTTCTTAGTTCCAACGTGTGACATGCACGTTGCAATTTTCAGCTGTCTTTCATCTTAAAATTGTACAGGGCAACTGCATTTCTTTGAGGATAATAGTTCTCCAAAGGAATTACAAGTCTGTCAATTTTCCAAGGTTGCAGTAGCTTTTTAAATATTAAATTGGGGTATATTTCTGACTCTGCCAGTCGCTCCCCGTCTGACCCTCACCTGAATATGCCTCAATTTACCTCTGTGGCAAACAGATATAATTGTAACTTTCAGGGTGGATTGTCTGAAGCTTCCTCCGATCTAAGCATTTCAAAGCACTTCACAAACACTCATCAAGTGTTATGCAGCCAAGAGATGAATTACTAAAGTAGTAATAACTTATTACTGGGATTAAATGTTCCAACAGGGAAGATTAGATTTACTTTAAAAATGCATGTCAAGGTCACAGATGTCATTCCAGTGCTCAGTTTTTGACGTTGGGGCTCTTTGATATTCATTCCATATACCTTTCATCTCCCTATTATATATATTTTGAAGTGTAAGGGTAGATACTGAACCAGTGTAAAAGGGAACAGTTCCATGAACTTCCAATTGAAGGAATGCACTTTAGCTAGCCCGGGTTAGAGAAACCTTCTTGGGAGTGCATCTCTCTATTGGGAGTTCCTCTCTCTATCCATACTCGGCACCTCAACCCCTGGTGCTCAGAGCCAGGAGGGATGTGTGAACCTCTGACTGGGAGAGGCTACCCCTTGCCCCGCCCCTTCCACCAAGGGCCCTCCACTTCCACCCGAGGCCCTGCAGGAGCCAATTCCCACCTCCCCAAGCGAGAGCTACCCCCCACCACTGTGGCCACCGACCCAGTTCCGCGGCTAGGCCCACAGACCCAAAGGAGTGCCGGGAGGGTGGAGGTGCGCGGTCTCTGCCTCCCCAGCCAAGGGAGGGAAAGCTGGGCAGCGCACTGTCTCAGCCACGGAGCGCGGGAGGCCATGTGGCGAGCTGCCCCAGCCCTTGAGTGCGGAAGGGTGGGTGGCGAGTGGCCCCAGCCTCCACAGCCCCAGAGTGCAGGAAGGTGGGTGGGGAGCGGCCCCAACCCCAGAGCACTGGAGCAGCAATTGTGTAGGGAGTGTCGTGGAAGGGGGCGGGGTTGCACCCTGCCTATGCAACCCGCCACCTGTGCTCAAAGCCAACGTATAGGGAAACCAATGGGAATCATCAGGTACTGCATCTCCACCCATGAACAGCCAAGAGAACTGTGTCTTGTGAGAGACTTCAGCTAATGAAGAAAAGGAAGAAGCACAACGCTGACGGTTAAGGATACCTTCTTCAACCACCAGAGAGCTGTGGGATGAGACTGGATTCATTGGAAGTTTGACCAACCTAGTGCATTCTGCAAGACCCGTCTCCCACAGCACGCTTTTCAGCCACAATTAGAATGAAAATACACCCCCACCAGGATTTCTTCTAGCCTGAGCAGCACTAAATGCTTCCCTCAGTTGTAAGCCCAGGACGTCATTGCAGTCTGTGGAGCTGTACTGATGTCCAGTGGCTCAGTATCTGTCTCTTGAGCTCTGTAAAGGAATGTTTACCTAGAAAGGGAAATGCAAAGCTTTACTGAATGAAAATCAAACAGCCCCAAATTCGGAGGCTGGGAATCATCCACTGACTATTGGCATAACCTCAGAAACCTTAACATGGATTTGTTTAATCCAGCGTTTCGCAAAGGAGGCCACCAGTGGAGTTTTTTGCAGCTACGTCAGTCTCAAGAGCATGGGCGGGATTGTGGGGGTGCAAAGCAGCAGCCCCTTCTGGCAGCGCCCACCTGTTGGTACTGAGTAGCTCTTACGAAAGATGCGCCGCATTGGTGTTTGTAGTGGAATTGCCAGCAGGGGTCAGGGTCCTGCACCTCACAGCCTCCTTGGGGGCTCCGGGCAGCACCTCTGGAGACATGTGGGGTCTGTGTCCGCGGCACGTGAGGCAGCTCTTGTCAGTGCACGTAGCTGCATCATTTGCTTGTTGGGCCTCTCCCCTGCTCCCTCCTGGATGGGACACGGGGAGCCTGGGACTCTGCAGGGAAAGGGTGAGTTCCCAGTCCACCACCCCCAGGACAGGATCTCGGTGAAGGCCACCAAAAAAATTGTTGTGAGAACCGTTGAATCCTAATCCATAATTTGGGAGAAAATTCTGCTATTAAAATAATAGAACCCTGTGCACACATACAACTTTACTGAGGCTGCAGTGCTTTGAAGTCCTTTGATTTGAGGAAGCCTCTGATCATCGAGCATAATATCACTATGAGATCTGGCTTATGTGGAGGTGAACAAGCACCTTGTGGTGAAGGTTACACAGGGAGCAAGTGGGAGAGTCAGCAATAAAACCAGTCGTAGTGATTATCACCCCAGGCTCATCACTGCTGCTGAACTGCACTAATTTAGGACTGAATATTGCACAGACACTCTGTGATTCTAAAGAGTGGAAAGGGTTTGGGGGTTTTTTCATTTTTTTTCTCGTATCGAGGTGCAGGCCTTGGTTTCTTCATTGTTTAGAAGTTAATCCCTGGATTTTCAGAGCAAGACATGCATTAGGGACATTAGAGCCTATTAATTTTAGTTGGAACTTGAGCATTCATATCCCGTAGGGAGTACAGAAAAATCTCACCCCCAATTTTTAAGGTAGGATTTATGAAGAAACTCCCCAAGTTTCCTCTATAAAGGTTAATTTATTGTTGTTCTGGTTTCCTGTGAAGCACCTGGTGACTCATACTCATTGAGACAGGATACTGCATTAGATGGGTCACTCCTCTCCTGCAGCCTGGCAACTGCTATCTTCTCATAGTAAGGAGTAATTCCAGGTGCAGATCCTCGTCTGGTGTAAGTTAATATAGCTCCATTGAGGTCAGTGGAACACCGCAGATTTGCACGAGGGGAGGAGATGGGGGTTTGTGGTTTGTTTTGATTAAAAAACCCCAGTTTTGTTTGTTCATCACCAAGTGCTGGTGACTCTCTGAGGTTTACAAACAAAAGCACCGCCTTGTCATGCTGGACTGAACTTGTGTGTCTGTCAGTAGATGTCAGGGGAATGTTGGCCCCTTACTAAAACTTAGTGGGTTTTATTCATGGCCCTCTCCCAGTCCCAACAGAAAGGGGAAGGGCCAATGGGGAATCAGGATCCTAAAACTGACAGTCCCCAGGGGCAATGGGGGGAGGCCAACCCTGCAGGTCAGCCTGATTGACAGCACGGCAAGCTAATGAGGGAGTCAGGAGTCCGGGGTCCCATTTCACTGTGTGAGCTGCAGCTGCGAGAGCAGCAGGCAGAGCTGAGCTGAGCAGAGCCGCAGCCAAGCTGAGGCAGAGTGGGGCTGGGGCTCGGGCTGGGGCTGGAGCCGTCCGGAGCCGCGTGTGGTGAGCAGCTGGGGAGAGTTGGGGGGACCCTGGGCAGATGCCACCAGCCAAAACGGAGATCAGAACCCTGACGGGGGCCTGATGCTGGGAAGAAGGGTCCTGCCACCTAGAGCCTGAGGGCATGTGGGAACCGCCAGCGCACGTGTCCGACCCGCAGCATCCCTGCAGCACAGCCAGGGACTGACCAGAGTGTAATTAACAATGGTGGCAGATAAACTTGATTGTCAAACTCTGCAACTGCAATAAAGAAGTAAGAGAACTGTGTGAGAAATACACCACTCTGGAGCTGGGGATAGGATATGGCCCTTCATGAAACCATGGACATGTAGTCTTGCTACTCTGCGTCTTTTTCCTTTTTCTTTTTCTTTTATTATTCGGCAATTTTTGACTCCACTTTATTTCACATTCAAATATATACTACCTCATACTCTTGGTCTTCTGGTTTAAATGCTCTTCCATTCATTATCTCTTCATATCACCAACGGCTTCCATATCTCTTGGCCAAAAGTGTCCTCCAGGTTTCGATCCCCCTAATGTGATGCACAACTAAGGAAAACTTGAGGCCTATTATCAAAAAACATTGAGCATGAACAGCTCCGGTTTGCTTCAATGGGAGGCTACAGGCCCCTTTTTTCTAAAGAACTGTTAGCCAAATGGGCTCGTTTCCCCCTGGAGCTGCCCAATTACCCCAAGGAGGCACGGGAGTCTAGAAGACGGCTTTAAGTTTTTATTGACCAGTCAGCTGAGTGGGCGCTCTCCTCGGCTAATGCCAGAGAGAGAACCCCTTACAAGTGCAGAGCAAGCCCTTTTATACCTAGCAACAAACAACTTAGCATGCATACCTGATACGCGTATGTGGAAGGATTGAGAGAGAGGCAAGGGAATGGATACATAACAGGATGCGGTTTAACATTTGCTTGAACTCATCGCTTCTTTCCACAGCACCCCCTTCCCCCCCCCATCCCCCGCACTCCACTCTGAGGCACATGTTAGACTGAAATGGCAGTGCCTGTCTGTCTCACCTAGGCCGGTGGTTTGGCCGCCTTGTGTTATCACATAATCTTGCTGCACAGAAGGCTGCAGCGGGTGTTTTGCAGAAACAGTCGTTGCTCCTGATATAACAGCTGGGCTTATAGGCAAATAGTTGACCTTTTGCTCTAACAGAACTGAGTACTCAAAACTCACTGTGAGCCAGGCCTCTGTCATGCCAGCTCCGATCAGCAAAGGGGAATTGGAGCCGGCTGAGTAAGCCCAGTCTGAGTGGCAAACGGGGAACAACGGACAGCCTCGTTAGCCAGGGGCTACATAATGGCTGGCAGGAAGGAAGCCAGGGAAGTAATAAAAAGGGAAGAGCGAGAGAAGAGAGGCAGTGGGAGCTCTTCACTGCTGGCCTCGGGAGCTAGCAATCCCTGAGGCTGTAAGACTGAAGCTGTTTGTAGCTACAAGGTGGAGGGAAAGTAAACTGTGAATAAAGAACATGGGTGTTTGCACCAAGGCAGAGATCTCTGGCTGGTTTGTGGGGGCAGAAGCTGCACCTTGTTACACTCCCACTGAAGCAAACCGGAGCTGTTCGTGCTCAACATTTCTTGATAATAGACCACAAGCTTTCCTGACTTGTGCACCACCACTGGGAGTATCCAAAGCTGGAGGACACTTTGGCCAAGAGATGTGGAAGCCTCTGGTGATATAAAGAGATAATGAATGGAAGAGCAGTTAAACCAGAAAACCAATAGTATGAGGTAGTATATATTTGAATTTGAAATAAAGTGGAATCGAAAACTGTCCCAAAAAAAAGGAAGGAAAAAAAAAAAGGAAAAGGAAAAAGAAGTAGAGAAGCAAGACTACATTGTCACGGTTTCATGAAGGGCCATAATCTATCCCCAGCTCCAAGGTGGTGTATTTCTCACACAGTTCTCTTACTTCTTTATAGCAGATGTAGAGTTTGACAATCAAGTCTGTCTGCAACCATTTTAAATTCCTTGTTTCTCCCTGGTCATTCTTAACTAAAACAAAACACAATAAAAGCAGAACTTTGACTAGCTTCTCCATTATGCAGCTGCCATTAGAAAGTTAAAAGGCAGAAAGAAACAGTCCATATTCATGGCTAGGAGATCACTTAGCCTAATTCTCATTGACACTAAATCCTTTTGACAGTGCTCTAGTATGAGAAAGATGCATTCCAGTCAGGGTAGATGTATGTAACGTACACCTTATGTCTCCTGCTTCATTTGCAGTTTAGAGCCTGGTGTAAAATCCATCATGTAGTTGAGAATCAGACCCACTGAGTTTATAATGGAGGAAGCCCATAGCTAGGAAGGCGTTCGAGGATACCCATATAGGGTAACATGGGAAACATTGGGAATGTTTGCAGAGGTGGTGATGAAATGCAGCTCTCCCATTATTTCACACTGAATTTGGTGTAGTCAACACTTCTCAAAGCCAGGCCTGTGCAATCATACGTGAATCTGTATCTTGCCGTTCATTTCCTGCTGTTCCCATGCATATGCCTGCTCGATTTAGCATGGCCCACAGGTTCCATTAAGGTACCGATGACCCCTTCAGAATCCCCCCAACCCTATTTTCTCCCACAACCATATGGCCCTTTTATCCACAGAGGCCCTCCTGCCCATATTGGCCCCCATAAGCGTATAATCTCCCATAATCACTGGGTCATCAGTTACAGTGTAATCCTCCATAACTTGATAAGCCTCTATCACCACCGCCAACGTCAATGGCACCCCAGGATTCCACTCTGTTTCCCTGAGGGAAAGATCTGAGAATTGCTCCTGGGAAGGTCATGACAGCCGGTGGGGGTTGGATCAGTGCTATAGAGTCAGGGCACTGCCTTACGTCTGGCTTGTTGCAGCTGTTGTGCATGCTTTGTGAAATGTCGCTCCACACGTTTGTGAAGCAAGACATCTTTCTGCCATGGAGATAAACCTAAAACACACAGCAGGTACGGAAGTAAACATAAGGTACATGGTGGCCACTTTTCTTTTCCTTACGTCAACCTGGTCACTTAAAGTCTCAGACAGATGCTTACTGTGAACCATTTGATTGGGCTTCTTGAAACCAAAGAAAAACGTACATTCTTAAAATGAAAATCTGTCTCGTCTTTACAGGGAAAGACTATTTGCTAAACCATGTAATGCAAGGAGGAATTCCACCTGGGTACTCAGGGCCTGCAGAATGCTGTCAACCAATGTAAGAGCCGGATTATTCTATCACAGCACGGCTTTGGAAGGTGCAACTTGAAAAGTTGCCGGTGCTGCTGGCTCCACAGGGAGGAATTTCGTCCAGTGCAATTTTTAAAAAAGGACAAAGAAACAAAGAGAACCAGAAGACTGATATTTTGATGCAGCAGAGTTTTTAATGCAAATGAAATTGGCAGAACACAGTTGCAGGAAGAAATACTACACAGCGGAAAAAAATGTATTTCCAGTGTTTCAAGAAGGGCTCTGACCCATCACCTGTGTCAATGGGATGTATTTCACACAAGATGTTCTTTGTGCTTTGTTGCAGCTCCAGAGGTTGACAAACAAGTCCCCTTTTGAAACCATTTTAAGTTCTTTTTTTTTTTAACCCCAGTCAGGTGTGAAATGAGACAAAGGAATATAGAAGCAGAGACTACACAACTTCTCCATTAGACATGTGAAGTAGCAAAGGTTAAAGTGAGTTGCTAAAGGTACGTATTGATAGAAAGGATAGAACATGTAGGCCCTAATTCTCCTTGAGAGGGACTTAGAGTGATCATGAACGTAAATGATGCCTATCTTAAGGCCTCTGTTTCCATCACACTGCAGGGTCAATGTAAACAGCCTGTGTGTAGTTCAGAATGAGTCCTCAAGAGAAAAAGAGAATCAGCACTTGGCTGGTAAAGCCTTGGCAGAAAGATTCATAAAGCGTAACAGTAGAAATGCAGCATGGCTATCAGACCAAGGTGCTGCGCACACACAGCTCCCACTGAGTTCAACTGGAGCCATGTTTGCACAGCACTTCTGAAAGCCATGCCCAAAAGATCAGGAGTGAATCTGTATCTTGCTGTTCATTTCCTGGTTCTTCCTTTTTCCATGAATATTCCTGGTGAGTTTAACATGGCCCACTGCTTCCACTGAGGTACCTATGGTTAGATATCCCGGAACCACTTAATCCCCCATAACCATAAAGGCCCGGGTAGCCACAGTGTCCCCCATATCCCCATAATCTTCCATAACCGTAAAGGCCAGGGTAACCGCAGTGTCCCCCATTTCCCCATAATCCCCCATAACCGTAAAGGCCTGGGTAACCATAGTATCCCCCATTGCCCAATAATCCCCCATATCCGTAACGGCCGCCGTAACCACCGTATCCCCCTAAACCGTACAATCCTCCGTAATGGCCTCCATAGCCGTACAATCCCCCCAAACCATATGAGCCTCCGAAACCGGCTCCGACCACAGGTGCTCCTACAGCTGCTACTTCGCTCTGCTGCGGGAAATTGCTGAGAATTGGTCCGGGGAGGGTCACGACAACCGGTGAGGGTCTGATCACCACTTCGGAGTCAGGGCACTGCCTAACGCACGGCTCGTTGCAGCTCCCGGAAACTGGACTAGGCCGGGCCACCCCACATTCTGGATAGCACAGGCTGGAGAAAGTCATCTTTCTGGGATGGTGGTAAACCTGAAACACACAACAGGGACTAGAGATAAGAGAAGGTACAAAGCCTGGTGGAAGAAAGGCTTCAAAGCTCGGTTACACTTGTATTGAGGCCTGCATGGGGCCCGAAAGAGAGAGAAGAAGTGGACTTAGTCTCTTTCTGTGTGGTCATGTTGTTGTCACTATTTTCTCTTTCTACACCTCTTCTCCGCTCGCAGTAAACTTCCCTCCCAACCGGCCCCTTGATCCCCTCTCAATGACTTTGTCTGAAAAACACCGACTAGAATAAGTGTAACTATTTCCATATGGACACCTGGGATTCTGGGACCATTTTAGACATTTCTCAAAGAGAATATGGCTGGGATCACGGTAATCACTTCCTTTTGTTTGAGGATTTAACCTCTGCATGCAAACCAGTTGAGTCTGCTACCACACTGTGACTCTTTCGTTTTCTAAACCTTGGGAGTCACCGAAACTTGCTCATGAATAAACAGAAACTTTGCTTTTCTCCTAACAAATCAGTAATGACAAACTCCTCAACTGGGAAAAAATGGGTTCAGGTTCACTGACTTCCATGGTGCGACATGAAATTACACCATCGGAGGAGAAGCACCTTCAATGGTTATTTCTGCTCAGGAGAACATAGGAATTGCGTGACAGGAGCACAGCGCTTCTCAGCTTCATCCATTCTCATGTCTCCAATAGTGAGGAATAACAGCTGCTTTAGAATAAAATAGATGAGCACTGAAGTGGCCCTTTGTGGACTAACCTGGGAAAGTTTCTTCCTAAACCAGCTAAGTGAAAGGTGGCTAAGGGACTTTTTAAAATTTAAATGCCCTAATTCTTTCTCTAATTAATGGGAAATACGTTTCACAATTGTGTATGTTGTTCTTAAAATCCCTCCTTTAGCTTCAAATCATAAATCTGCCAGCTCCTGTCACTTAATAATGACACACTATAGATACAAATAAATAAATAAAATAAAAATAATTGTATAATTAATATTATAAATTGATATATCTATAATATTATATATATATAAAAGCATAAATGTAATTAATAAATAAGTAAAAATCACAGTGAGTACATGCAAGATTTCACCTGAAATGAAAAGTGGTCCGACTGTGAAATCTCTGGGGTTACAAAGAGAGGGAGTTGAATTGGACTTACCGAGTTCACTAAGGAGATGAAGTCCGCAGAAGTGTTTAGAAGAGTGCAGAGTCGAGAGCACTTTTATACAGTTCCTAGGACAGCCTGGAGGATCTGCGACGCTGTTTGTGGAGGAGGTCCTAATAAGTTACCAAACAAACTTGATTGCCTTGCTAAATTCTTCTTTAGATGGAGCTGTTTTCCTCACTGGGCGTGAAATGCACGTTGCACTCTTCAGCTGTCTTTCATCTTAAAATTGTACAGGCCAACTGCATTTCTTTTTGTCATTTTACTGACTTTACAGGTTCTGCAATGAGAATGACTGTCAAGGTGATCCTGGGAAGCATCAGAAGAACAGGTGGGTGTCATTTAAGGAATCCAGTTTGGTCCTTTCAAGTCCTGCTGGTCGTGATTAGGGGCATGAGGCAGTTTATTCTAAACATGGTAGGAAGCAGGGAATCATTTTTCTCCATTCTAACCACCTACATTCCCAGCAGGTCAGATCCAATTCCCTTTGAAATCAATGGGAATCATTCATTGCCTCCAGTATGTTTCCTGTCAAAACTGAAATTCACCTTTTGGCAGGGGGATAGTATAATGCCTGTGTACAATGTTAGTCCCATTTTAAACTTTCAAACTCGGTCTTAGCTGGGATTTAAGTGTAGAATGGGCCTTTGTGATGGCCATCTGCACAGGAGTGAATCTTACCTTTGGTGAGTAAAACTTGACCTAACATTGGACCTCCCCTTGGGTCACCAATGCTGTCTCAAAGGGCTGCCTAGAGCAGATTTGCTCATGGGTCGAGGGGAGGGATGGCAGGAAAATGTGACATTCTTGGTGATGGAGGAGATGGCTGGGGGATGAGATTTGACATAATGTCTGACCAGCCATAGGGCATCTTGGAGAAAACATGCCTGCCTGCACCAGAATGTTGTGTAACATGTGAAAAATATCCCCAAAAGTGGGTTACATATGCAGGGAAGAGGGCAGAAGGGTCTTGCTTTGATTTTAAGGTCCTCCGCCTCTATGAAGGTGAAGCAACCAAGCTGATGTACACCAAGAGAGCACCTTCACTTTCCAATATAAAAATCCGTCAAAAATCCAATAAACCCCCAAAACCGGCTGTGACCACAGGGGTCCCACTTGGCTCTGAGGAGGGAAATTGTGGAAAATTGGTTCTGGGAGGGTCACAAGAACCGGTGAGGGTCTGATCACCACTTCAGAGCTAGGGCACTGCTTACCGGTCAGCTCCTTGAAGCTGCTAGCAATTGGACTGGGCCGTTCTACCCTGCACGGTTTTTAGGAAATACCAAATTCAAAACTACATATGAATGAAAATGAAATAGCCCCAAATTGTGTGGCCTTACATCATGACCCGATGAAGGGAATGACACGAGAGACCTTGGCCTCCATTTTGTTGAAAGTGACTATATGACTCAGTGCAGAGGCATCTAATCGTCACAACAATGTATTGACTACAACCTTTTGCATGTGTCAAACACCAGCGAGTGTTTTTGAGGTGCTTTGAAATCTTGAGGTCTAAGGACAATGAAGAACTTCCAGCCTTAACATCCTTACTCTTTACGTTTGATAGGTCTAAAAAAAGAGGCATGTTGAGGTGAAGGTCATATGGGGGTCAGTTGCAGAAACAGAAATACAACCCAATACTTCTGACCACAGGCTGAGGTCTAGGGTGATCCATGTTACACGGTGTTACAAGACAAGGTTAGTAACAAGTGTGGTTAAAATGTTTTTGCATCTTTGGATCTCAACATCAAGAATAAAAAAGTGGCTAATTTTGTGATCTACTTGAACTGTGGCTTTTTTATACTTGAGGATAATAGTTCTGCAAAGGAATTACAAGTCTCTCAATTATCCAAGGTTTCAGGAACATTTTAAATATTAAATTGGGGTATATTTCTGACTCTGCCACTAGCTCCCTGTCTGACCTTCACCTGAATGTGCCTCCATTTACCTCTGTGGCAAACAGGTATAATTGTAACTTTCAGGGTGGATTGTCTGAGGCTTCCTCCGATCTAAGCATTTCAAAGCACTTCACAAACACTCATCAAGTGTTATGTAGCCCAAGAGATGAATTACTAAAGTAATTACTAAAGATGCATCTCTCTATTGGGAGTTCCTCTCTCTATCCATACTTGGCACCTCAACCCCTGGTGCTCACAGCCAGGAGGGATGTGTGAACCTCTGACTGGGAGAGGCTACCCCTTGGCCCGCCCCTTCCACCAAGGGCCCTCCACTTCCGCCCGAGGCCCTGCAGGAGCCAATTCCCACCTCCCCAAGCCGAGCGCTGCCCCCCACCACTGTGGCCACCGACCCAGTTCCGTGGCTAGCCCCCCAGACCCAAAGGAGTGCCGGGAGGGTGGAGGTGCGCGGCCTCTGCCTCCCCAGCCAAGGGAGGGAAAGGTGGGCAGCACACTGTCCCAGCCACGGAGCGCGGGAGGCCATGTGGCGAGCTGCCCCAGCCCTTGAGTGCGGAAGGGTGGGTGGGGAGTGGCCTCAGCCTCCCCAGCCCCGGAGTGCAGGAAGGTGGGTGGGGAGCGGCCCCAACCCCAGAGCACTGGAGGGCTGGACTTGGAGCTGGGAGGACTGGAGCAGCAATTGTACGTAGGGAGTGTCGCGGAAGGGGGCGGGGTCACCCTTGTCTGTTTGGGGAGGCAAAACCTCCCCCTGCCTATGCAACCCGCCACCTGTGCTCAAAGCCAACGTGGAAGGGTCCTGCCACCTAGAGCCCGAGGGCGTGTGGGAACCGCCAGAGCACGTGTCCGAACCCCTGCATTGCTGCAGCACAGCTAGGGTGTGACCATAATGTAATTAACAATGGTGGCAGAGAGACTTGTTTCTCAAACTCTACAACTGCAATAAAGAAGTAAGAGAACTGTGTGAGAAATACACCACTTTGGAGCTGGTGATAGGATATGGCCCTTCATGAAACTGTGGAGATGTAGTCTTGCTTCTCTACTTCTTTTTCCTTTTTCTTTTTTTTACTATTCTGCAATTTTTGACTCCACTTTATTTCACATTGAAATATATACTACCTCATACTCTTGGTCTTCTGGTTTAATTGCTCTTCCATTCATTGTCTCTTTATATCACCAGAGGGTTTCACATCTCTTGGCCAAAGTATCCTCCAGTTTTCGATACTCCCAGTGGTGGTGCACAAGTCAGGAAAGTTTGTGGTCTATTATCAAGAAATGTTGAGCACGAAAAGCTCCGCTTTGCTTCAGTGGGAGTGTAACAGGGTGCAGCTTCTGCCCCCACAAACCAGTCAGAAACCTCTGAACAAACAAAACTGTTTTTTTAAATCAAAACAAAACACAAACCCCCATCTCCTCCCCTCGTGCAAATCTGCGGTGTTCCACTGACCTCAATGGAGCTATATTAACTTAGACCAGACGAGGATCTCCACGTAGAATTACTTCTTCCTATGAGAAGGTAGCAGTTGCCAGGCTGCAGGAGACGAGTGGCCCATCTAATGCAGTATCCTGTCTCAATGAGTGTGAGTCACCAGGTGTTTCACAGGAAACCAGAACAACAATAAATTAACCTTTATAAGGGAAACTTGGGGAGTTTCTTCATGAATCCTACCTTAAAAATTGGGGGTGAGATTTTTCAGTGCTCCCTACGGGATATGAATGCTCAAGTTCCAACTAAAATTAATAGGCTCTAATGTCCCTAATGCATGTCTTGCTCTGAAAATCCAGGGATTAACTTCTAAACAATGAAGAAACCAAGGCCTGCACCTCGATACGAGAAAAAAATTGAAAAACCCCCAAACCCTTTCCACTCTTTAGAATCACAGAGTGTCTGTGCAATATTCAGTCCTAAATTAGTGCAGTTCAGCAGCAGTGATGAGCCTGGGGTGATAATCACTACGATTGGTTTTATTGCTGACTCTGCCACTTGCTCCCTGTGTAACCTTCACCTCAATGTGCTTGTTCACCTCCACATAAGCCAGATCTCATAGTGATATTATGCTCGATGATCAGAGGCTTCCTCAAATCAAAGGACTTCAAAGCACTGCAGCCTCAGTAAAGTTGTGTGTGTGCACAGGGTTCTATTATTTTAATAGCAGAATTTTTCTCTGGGATTAGCTGCTCCCAAATTATGGATTAGGATTCAAGGGTTTTCACAACAGTTTTTTCAGTGGCCTTCACCAAGAGCCTGTCCTGGGGATGGTGGACTGGGAACTCACCGGGTGCCTGCAGAGTCCCAGGCTCCCCGTATCCCATCCAGGTGGGAGCAGGAGAGCGGCCCAACAACCAAATGATGCAGCCACGTCCACTGACAAGAGCTGCCTCAGGTGCCGTGGACACGGACCCCACATGTCTCCAGAGGTGCTGCCCGGAGCCAGGGCCGGTTCCAGGGTTTTGGCCGCCCCAAGCAGCCAAAACCAAAAAAAAAAAAAAAAAAAGCCGCGGCTGCGATCGCGATCTGCGACGACAATTCGGCGGGAGGTCCTTCACTCCGAGCCGGAGTGAGGAACCGTCCGCCGAATTGCCGCCGAATACCTGGATCTGCCGCCCCTCTCCCGACCGGCCACCCGAAGCACCTGCTTGAGAAGCTGGTGCCTGGAGCCGGCCCTGCCCGGAGCCCCCGAGGAAGCTGTGAGGTGCAGGACCCCGACCCCTGCTGGCAATTCCACTACAAACACCAATGCGGCGCATCTTTCGTAAGAGCTACTCAGTAGCAACAGGTGGGCGCTGCCAGAAGGGGCTGCTGCTTTGCACCCCCACAATCCCGCCCATGCTCTTGAGACTGACGTAGCTGCAAAAAAATCCACTGGTGGCCTCCTTTGAGAAACGCTGGATTAAACAAATCCATGTTAAGGTTTCTGAGGTTATGTCAATAGTCAGTGGACGATTCCCAGCCTCCGAATTTGGGGCTGTTTGATTTTCATTCAGTAAAGCTTTTCATTTCCCTTTCTTAGTAAACATTCCTTTACAAAGCTCAAGAGACAGATACTGAGCCACTGGACATCAGTACAGCTCCACAGACTGCAATGACGTTCTGGGCTTACAACTGAGGGAAGCATTTAGTGCTGCTCGGGTTAGAAGAAATCCTGGTGGGGCTGTATTTTCATTCTAATTGTGGCTGAAAAGCGTGGTGTGGGAGACGGGTCTTGCAGAATGCTCTAGGTTGGTCAAACTTCCAATGAATCCAGTCTCATCCCACAGCTCTCTGATGGTTGAAGAAGGTATCCTTAACCGTCAGCGTTGTGCTTCTTCCTTTTCTTCATTAGCTGAAGTCTCTCACAAGACACGTTTCTCTTGGCTGCTCATGGGTGGAGATGCAGCACCTGATGTTTCCCATTGGTTTCCCTATACGTTGGCTTTGAGCACGGGTGGCGGGTTGCATAGGCAGGGGCAGGTTTTGCCTCCCCAAACAGACAAGGGTGACCCTGCCTCCTTCCGCGACACTCTCTACGTACAATTGCTGCTCCAGTCCTCCCAGCTCCCAGTCCAGCCCTCCAGTGCTCTGGAGTTGGGGCTGCTCCCCACCCACCTTCCTGCACTCCAGGGCTGGAGAGGCTGGTGCCGCTCGCCACCCACCCTTCTGCACTCAAGGGCTGGGGCAGCTCGCCGCATGGCCTCCCGCGCTCCGTGGCTGGGACAGTGCGCTGCCCACCTTTCCCTCCCTTGGCTGGGGAGGCAGAGGCCGCGCACCTCCGCCCTCCCGACACTCCTTTGTGTCTGGGGGCCTAGCCGCGGAACTGGGTCAGTGGCCACAGTGGTGGGGGGCAGCTCTCAGCTTGGGGAGGTGGGAATTGGCTCCCGCAGGACTTCGGGTGGAAGTGGAGGGCCCTTGGTGGAAGGGGCGGGGCAAGGGGTGGCCTCTCTCAGTCAGAGGTTCACACATCCCTCCTGGCTGTGAGCACCAGGGGTTGAGGTGCCGAGTATGGATAGAGAGAGGAACTCCCAATAGCGAGATTCACTCCCAAGAAGGTTTCTCTAACCCGGGCTAGCTAAAGTGCATTCCTTCAATTGGAAGTTCATGGAACTGTTCCCTTTTACACTGGTTCAGTATCTAGCCTTACACGTCAAAATATATATAACAGAGATGAAAGGTACATGGAATGAAAATCAAAGAGCCCCAATTTCAAAGGCTAGGACTCACAAACTGAGCACTGGAATGACATCTGTGACCTTGACATGCATTTTTAAAGTAAATCTAATCTTCAGTGTTAGAACATCTAATCCCAGTAATAAGTTATTACTACTTTAGTAATTCATCTTTTGGGCTACATAACTCTTGATGAGTGTTTGTGAAGTGCTTTGAAATGCTTAGATCGGAGGAAGCCTCAGATAACCACCTTGAAAGTTACAATTATATCTGTTTGCCACAGAGGTAAATGGAGGCACGTTCAGGTGAAGGTCAGACAGGGAGCTATTGGCAGAGTCAGAAATATACCCCAATTTAATATTTAAAAAGCTACTGCAACCTTGGAATTCCTGGAATTGACAGACTTGTAATTCCTTTGGAGAACTATTATCCTCAAGTATAAAAAAGCCACAGTGTAAGTAGATCACAAAATTAGCCAGATTTTTATTCTTGATGTTGAGATCCAAGGATGCAAAAAATTTTTAACCAGACTTGTAACTAACCTTGTCTTGTAACACCGTGTAACACGGATCACCCTAGACCTCAGCCTGTGGTCAGAAGTATTGGGTTGTATTTCTGTTTCTGCAACTGACCCCCATATGACCTTCACCTCAACATGCCTCTTTTTTTAGGCCTATCAAACGTAAAGAGTAAGGATGTTAAGGCTGGAAGTTCTTCAGTGTCCTTAAACCTCAAGATTTCAAAATGCCTCAAAAACACTCGCTGGTGTTTGACACATGCAAAGGGTTGTAGACAATACATTGTTGTGACGATTAGACGCCTCTGCACCGAGTCGTATAGTCACTTTCAACAAAATGGAGGCCAAGGTCTCTTGTGTCATTCCCCTCATCGGGTCATGATTTAAGGCCACACAATTTGGGGCTATTTCATTTTCATTCATATGTAGTTTTGAATTTGGTATTTCCTAAAAACCGTGCATGGTAGAATTGGCCAGTCAAATTGCTAGCAGCTTCAAGGAGCTGACCGGTAAGCAGTGCCCTAGCTCTGAAGTGGTGATCAGACCTTCACCGGTTCTTGTGACCCTCCCAGGACCAATTCTCCACAATTTCCCTCCTCAGAGCCAAGTGGGACCAGAGAAGCCTCTGTGGTCAGAGCCGGTTTTGGGGTTTTATTGGATTTTTGACGGATTTCTTTATTGCAAAGTGAAGGTGCCTCTTGGTGTACATCAGCTTGGTTGCTTCACCTTCAAAGAGGCGGAGGACCTTAAAATCAAAGCAAGACCCTTCTGCCCTCTTCCCTGCATATGTAACCCACTCTTGGGGATATTTTTCACATGTTACACAACATTCTGGTTCAGGCAGGAATGTTTTCTCCAGGATGCCCTATGGCTGGTCAGAAGTTATATCAAATCTCATCCCCCAGCCATCTCCTCCATCACCAAGAATGTCACATTTTCCTCTCTCCTGGGTTTCTTGCTGGGCTCAGTCAGCTGCATTGTCTTGCAAGATCTCAGTTCCTTGATTGCTCATGGATGGAGAGATGGTTTCTGGTAGAGCAGAGGTACAAAGACTTAATTTAAAATCTTTTAGTAAAAGAGCACTGCTTCCTTTCTCTCTTTGCCACCCCTCCCCTCGACCTATAAGGAAATCTGCTCTAGGCAGCCCTTTGAGACAGCATTGGTGACCCAAGGGGAGGTCCAATGTTAGGTCAAGTTTTACTCACCATAGGTAAGATTCACCTCTGGGCAGATGGCCATCACAAAGGCCCATGCTCCACTTAAGTCCCTGCTAAGACCGAGTTTGAAAGTTTAAAATGGGACTAACATTGTTCACAGGTATTGTACTATCCCCCTGCCAAAGGGTGAATTTCAGTCTTAAAGTCTTGTCAGGAAACATACTGGATTATTCCCATTGATTTCAAAGGGAATTGGATCTGACCTGCTGGGAATGTAGGTGGTTAGAATGAAGAAAAATGATTCCCTGCTTCCTACCATGTTTAGAATGAACTGCCTCATGCCCCTAATCATGACCAGCACGAATTGAAAGGACCAAACTGGATTCCTTAAATGACACCCACCTGTTCTACTGATGCTTCTCAGGATCACCTTGACATTCATTCTCATGTCATTTACTGAACCTGTAAAGTCAGTAAAATGACAAAAAGAAATGCAGTTGGCCTGTACAATTTTACTATGAAAGACAGCTGAAAATTGCAACGTGCATGTCACACCCTCTGAGGCTAAGATTAGCCCAGTAATCACCAACAGTGAGGAAAACAGCTCCATCCAAAGAAGGATTTAGTAAGGCAATCAAGTTTGTTTGGTCACTAATTAGAACCTCCTCCACAAACAGCGTCGCAGATCCTCCAGGCTGTCCTAGGAACTGTATAAAAGTGCTCTCGACTCTGCACTCTTCTAAACACTTCTGTGGACTTCATCTCCTTAGTGAACTCGGTAAGTCCAATTCAACTCAATCTCTTTCTAACCCCAGAGATTTCACAGTCGGGCCTCTTTTCATTTCAGGTGGAATCTTGCATGTACTCACTGTGATTTTTACTTATTTATTAATTACAGTTATGCTTATATATATATATATATATATCAATTGATAATATTATTTTTATTTTATTTATTTATTTGTATCTATAGTGTGTCATTATTAAGTGACAGGATCTGGCGGATTCATGATTTGAAGCTAAAGGAGGGATTTTAAGAACAACATATACAATTGTGAAACGTATTTCTCATTAACTAGAGAAAGAATTAGGGCATTTAAACTTTAAAAAGTCCCTTAGCCACCTTTCACTTAGCTGGATTAGGAAGAAACTTTCCCAGGTTAGTCCACAAAGGGCCACTTCAGTGCTCATCTATTTTATTCTAAAGCAGCTGTTACTCCTCACTATTGGAGTCACAAGAATGGATGAAGCTGAGACGCGCTGTGCTCCAGTCAAGCAATTCCTATGTTCTCCTGAGCAGAAATACCCATTGCAAGTGCTTGGTGTAAGATGGTGTAATTTCATGTCGCTCCATGGAAGTCAGTGGACCTGAACCCATTTTTTCCCAGCTGAGGAGTTTGTCATTACTGATTTGTTAGGAGAAAAGCAAAGTTTCTGTTTATTCATCAGCAAGTTTCGGTGACTCCGAAGGTTTGGAAAACGAAAGAGTCACAGTGTGGTAGCAGACTCAACCGGTTTGCATGCAGAGGTTAAATCCTCAAACGAAAGGAAGTGATTACCATGATCCCAGCCATGTTCTCTTTGAGAAATGTCTAAAATGGTCCCAGAATCCCAGGTGTCCGTATGGAAATAGTTACACTTATTCTAGTCGGTGTTTTTCAGACAAAGTCATTGAGAGGGGATCAAGAGGCCGGTTGGGAGGGAAGTTTACTGCGAGCGGAGAAGAGGGGTAGAAAGAGAAAATAGTGACAACAACATGACCACACAAAAAGAGACTAAGTCCACTTCTTCTCTCTCTCTCGAGCCCCCTGCAGACCTCAATACAATTGTAACCGAGCTCTGAAGCCTTTCTTCCACCAGTCCTTGTACCTTGTCTCATCTCTAGTCCCTGTTGTGTGTTTCAGGTTTACCTCCATCCCAGAAAGATGACTTTCTCCAGCCTGTGCTATCCAGAATGCGGGGTGGCCCGACCCAGTCCAGTCACTGGCAGCTCCAACGAGCCGTGCGTTAGGCAGTGCCCTGACTCCGAAGTGGTGATCAGACCCTCACCAGTTGTCGTGACCCTCCCCGGACCAATTCTCAGCAATTTTCCTCAACAGAGCGAAGTGGCAGCTGTAGGAGCACCTGTGGTCGGAGCCGGTTTCGGAGGCTCCTATGGTTTGGGGGGATTGTACGGCTATGGAGGCCATTACGGAGGATTGTATGGTTTAGGGAGATTAGGTGGTTACGGCGGCCGTTACGGATATGGGGGATTCTTGGGCAATGGGGGATACTATGGTTACCCAGGCCTTTATGGTTATGGGGGATTATGGGGAAATGGGGGACACTGCGGTTACCCGGGCCTTTACGGTTATGGGGGATTATGGGGATATGGGGGACACTGTGGCTACCCGGGCCTTTATGGTTATGGGGGATTAAGTGGTTCCGGGGTATCCTGCCATAGGTACCTCAGTGGAAGCAGAGGGCCATGTTAAACTCACCAGGAATATTCATGGAAGAAGGAAGAACCAGGAAATGAACAGCAAGATACAGATTCACCCCTGATCATTTGGGCATGGATTTCAGAAGTGCTGTGCCAACATGGCTCCAGTTGAACTTGGTGGGAGCTGTGTGCGCTCAGCACCTTGGTCTGATAGCCATGCTGCATTTCTACTGTTACGCTTTATGACTCTTTCTGCCAAGGCTTTCCCAACCAAGTGCTGATTCTCTTTTTCTCTTGAGGACTCATTCTGAACTACACACAGGTTGTTTACATTGACCCTGCAGTGTGAAGGAAACAGAGGCCTTAAGATAGGCATCATTTACGTTCATTATCACTCTAAGTCCCTCTCAAGGAGAATTAGGCCCTACATGTTCTATCCTTTCTATCAATACGTACTTTTAGCAACTCACTTTAACCTTTGCTACTTCACATGTCTAATGGAGAAGTTGTGTAGTCTCTGCTTCTATATTCCTTTGTCTCATTTCACACCTGACTGGGGTTAAAAAAACCTGTGGAGCTGCAACAAAGCACAAAGAACATCTTGTGTGAAATACATCCCATTGACGCAGGTGATGGGTCAGAGCCCTTCTTGAAACACTGGAAATACATTTTTTTCCGCTCTGTAGTATTTCTTCCTGCAACTGTGTACTGCCAATTTGCATTAAAAACTCTGCTGCATCAAAATATTAGTCTTCTGGTTCTCTTTGTTTCTTTGTCTGTTTTTAAAAATTGCACTAGACGAAATTCCTCCCCGTGGAGCCAGCAGCACCGGGAACTTTTCAAGTTGCACCTTCCAAAGCCCTGCTGTGATAGGATAATCCGGCTCTTACAAAGGTTGACAGTATTCCGCAGGCCCTGAGTACCCAGGTGGAATTCCTCCTTGCATTACATGGTTTAGCAAATAGTCTATCCTTGTAAAGACGAGACAGATTTTCATTTTAAGAATGTACATTTTTCTTTGGTTTCAAGAAGACCAATCACATGGTTCACAGTAAGCATCTGTGTGAGACTTTAAGTGACCAGGTTGACGTAAGGAAAAGAAAAGTGGCCACCATGTACCTTATGTTTACTGCTGTACCTGCTGTGTGTTTTAGGTTTATCTCCAGGGCAGAAAGATGTCTTGCTTCACAAACGTGTGGAGCGACATTTCACAAAGCATGCACAACAGCTGCAACAAGCCAGACGTAAGGCAGTGCCCTGGCTCTATAGCACTGATCCAACCCCCACCGGCTGTCATGACCTTCCCAGGAGCAATTCTCAGATCTTTCCCTCAGGAAAGCAGAGTGGAATCCTGGGGTGCCATTGACGTTGGAGGTGGTGATAGAGGCTTATCAAGTTATGGAGGATTACACTGTAACCGATGACCCAGTGATTATGGGAGATTATACGCTTATGGGGGCCAATATTGGCAGGAGGGCCTCTGTGGATAAAGGGGCCATATGGTCGTGGGAGAACATAGGGCTACGGGGGGTTCTGGTGGGGTCATCGGTACCTTAATGGAACCTGTGGGCCATGCTAAATCGAGCAGGCATATGCATGGGAAAAGCAGGAAATGAACGGCAAGATACAGATTCACGTCTGATCGCACAGGCCTGGCTTTGAGAAGTGTTGACTACACCCAACTCAGTGTGAAATAATGAGAGAGCTGCATTTCATCACCACCTCTGCAAACATTCCCAATGTTTCCCATGTTACCCTATATGCGTATCCTCGAATGCCTTCCTAGCTATGGGCTTCCTCTATTATAAACCTAGTGGGCCTGATTCTCAGCTACACGATGGATTTTACACCACGCTCTAAACTGCAAATGAAGCAGGAGACATAATGTGTACGTTACCTACATCTACCCTGACTGGAATGCATCTTTCTCATACTAGAGCACTGTCAAAAGGATTTAGTGTCAATGAGAATTAGGCTAAGTGATTTCCTAGCCATGAATATGGACTGTTTCTCTCTGCCTTTTATCTTTCTAACAGCAGCTGCATAACGGAGAAGCTCTTTGAACCTCTGCTTTTATTGTGTCTTGTTTTAGTAGAGACTGACCAGGGTGAGACAAGCAAAAAAAAAAAAATAGTGGCAAACTATACAACTGCTATAAAGAAGTAAGAGAACTCTGTGAGAAATACATCACATTGGAGCTGGGGATAGGATATGGCCCTTCATGAAACCGTGGAAATGTAGTCTTGCTTCTCTACTTCTTTTTCCTTTTTTTTTTTTGGACAGTTTTCAATCCACTTTATTTCAAATTCAAATATATACTACCTCATACTATTGGTTTTCTGGTTTAATTGCTCTTCCATTCATTATCTCTTTATATCACCAGAGGCATCCACATCTCTTGGCCAAATTGTCCTCCAGCTTTGGATACTCCCAGTGGTGGTGCACAAGTCAGGAAAGTTTGTGGTCTATTATCAAGAAATGTTGAGCACGAACAGCTCCGGTTTGCTTCAGTGGGAGTGTAACAAGGTGCAGCTTCTGCCCCCACAAACCAGCCAGAGATCTCTGCGTTGGTGCAAACACCCATGTTCTTTATTCACAGTTTACTTTCCCTCCACCTTGTAGCTACAAACAGCTTCAGTCTTACAGCCTCAGGGACTGCTAGCTCCCGAGGCCAGCAGTGAAGAGCTCCCACTGCCTCTCTTCTCTCGCTCTTCCCTTTTTCTTACTTCCCTGGCTTCCTTCCTGCCAGCCATTATGTAGCCCCGGGCTAACGCGGCTGTCTGTTGTTCCCCGTTTGCCACTCAGGGTATGTCTACACTACGAAATTAGGTCGAATTAATAGAAGCCGGTTTTATAGAAATCGGTTGTATACAGCCGATTGTGTGTGTCCCCACATAAAATGCTCTAAGTGCTCTAGTCGGCAGACCGCGTCCACAATACCGAGGCTAGCGTCGACTTCCGGAGCGTTGCACTATGGGTAGATATCCCACAGCTATCCCACAGTTCCCGCAGTCTCCGCCGCCCATTGGAATTCTGGGTTGAGATCCCAATGCCCGGATGATGCAAAACAGTGTCACGGGAGGTTCTGGGAACATGTCGTCAGGCCCCTCCCCCTCCGTCAGAGCAACAGCAGACAATAGATTCGCGCCTTTTTACCTGGGTTACCTGTGCAGACAACATACCACGGCAAACATGGAGCCCGCTCAGCTCACCGTCACCATATGTCATCTGGAGGCCGGCAGACATGGGACTGCATTGCTACACAGCAGCAGCTAACTGCCTTTTGGCGGTAGACGGTGCAGCATGACTGGTAGCCTTCATCGGTGATCTGGGTGTTGGCAGCTGTGGGGCTGGCAGCCGTAGGGCTGCATTGCACCAGCCCCTTGCCTTTTGGCAGTAGATGGTGTATTGCGACTGGTAACCGTCCTATTACAAGTTGGATCATTGCACATTAGCAGAGTCTTCCCTGAGCAGCAGATCGTGCAATAGGCCTGAAGGCCATCGTAGTACACTAACTGCCAAGCGCCCAGTATTTGCTGCCAAGCACCCAGAAGATGCCGAGGGCTATCAGTCATGCTGCACCGTCGTCTTAAGATGTAAAAATTAGATTTGTTCTGTATTCATTTGCTTCCCCCTCCCTCCGTCAAATCAACAGCCTGCTAAACCCATGGTTTTCAGTTTAATCTTTGGGGGGACCATTCTGTGTGACAGTTGTTTGTGTTTCTCCCTGATGCACAGCCACCTTTCTTGATTTTAATTCCCTGTACCTGTACGCCATGTCGTCACTCGGCCCGCCCTCCCTTCCTCCTTCCCCTGGTCCGTCAGATACTAGTTTTGCGCCTTTTTTTCAGACCAGAGGCCATAGCTAGCACTGGGATCATGGAGCCCGCTCAGATCACCGCGGCAATTATGAGCACTATGAACACCACGCGCATTGTCCTGGAGTATATGCAGAGCCAGAACATGCCAAGGCGAAACCCGGACCAGCCGAGGAGGCGATTACAGCGCGGCGAAGAGAGTGATGAGGAAATTGACATGGACATAGACCTCTCACAAGGCACAGGCCCCAGCAATGTGGAAATCATGGTGTCACTGGGGCAGGTTCATGGCGTGGAACGCCGATTCTGGGCCCGGGAAACAAGCACAGACTGGTGGGACCGCATCGTGCTGCAGGTGTGGGACGATTCCCAGTGGCTGCGAAACTTTCGCATGCGTAAGGGCACTTTCATGGAACTTTGTGACTTGCTTTCCCCTGCCCTGAAGCGCCAGAATACCAGGATGAGAGCAGCCCTCACAGTTGAGAAGCGAGTGGCGATAGCCCTGTGGAAGCTTTCAACGCCAGACAGCTACCGGTCAGTCGGGAATCAATTTGGAGTGGGCAAATCTACTGTGGGGGCTGCTGTGATCCAAGTTGCCAGGGCAATGAAAGACCTGATGATATCAAGGGTAGTGACTCTGGGCAACGTGCAGGCAATAGTGGATGGTTTTGCTGAGATGGGATTCCCAAACTGTGGTGGGGCCATAGACGGAACCCATATCCCTATCTTGGCACCGGAGCACCAAGCCACCGAGTACATAAACCGCAAGGTGTACTTTTCAATGCTGCTGCAAGCCCTGGTGGATCACAAGGGATGTTTCACCAACATCAACGTGGGATGGCCAGGAAAGGTACATGATGCTCGCGTCTTCAGGCACTCTGGTCTGTTTCGAAAGCTGGAGGAAGGAACTTTCTTCCCGGACCAGAAAGTAACCGTTGGGGATGTTGAAATGCCTATCGTGATCCTTGGGGACCCAGCCTACCCCTTAATGCCATGGCTCATGAAGCCGTACACAGGCAGCCTGGACAGGAGTCAGGACCTGTTCAACTATAGGCTGAGCAAGTGCCGAATGGTGGTGGAATGTGCATTTGGACGTTTAAAAGCGCACTGGCGCTTCTTACTGACTCGCTCAGACCTCAGCGAAAAGAATATCCCCATTGTTATTGCTGCTTGCTGTGCGCTCCACAATATTTGTGAGAGTAAGGGGGAGACATTTATGGCGGGGTGGGAGGTTGAGGCAACTCGCCTGGCCGCTGATTACGCGCAGCCAGACACCAGGGTGGTTAGAGGAGCACGGCAGGGCGCGGTGCGCATCAGAGAAGTTTTGTGACTGGCCAGGCTACGGTGTGAAACTTCTGTTTGTTTCTCCTTGATGAACCCTCCGCCCCCCCCCCCACCCGGTTCACTCTACTTCCCTGTAAATCAACCACCTCCACCCTCCCCTCCCCACTTCGAGCACCACTTGCAGAGGCAATAAAGTCATTGTTATTTCACATTCATGCATTCTTTATTAATTCCTCACACAAGTAGGGGGATAATTGCCAAGGTAGCCTGGGATGGGTGGGGGAGGAGGGATGGAAAAGGACACACTGCATTTTAAAACTTTAACTCTTATTGAAGGCCAGCCTTCTGATACTTAGGCAATCGTCTGGGGTGGAGTGACTGCGTGGCTGGAGGCCCCCCCACAGTGTTCTTGGGCGTCTGGGTGAGGAGGCTATGGAACTTGGGGAGGAGGGCTGTTGGTTACACAGGGGCTGTAGCGGTGGTCTCTGCTCCTGCTGCCTTTCCTGCAGCTCAACCATACGCTCGAGCATATCAGTTTGATGCTCCAGCAGACGGAGCATTGACTCTTGCCGTCTGTCTGCAAGCTGACGCCACCTATCATCTTCAGCCCGCCACTTGCTCTTTTCATCCCGCCATTCATCCCACCAGCTCTCCTCTCGTTCATATTGTGCTTTTCTCATGTCTGAGATTGACTGCCTCCACGCATTCTGCTGTGCTCTATCAGCGTGGGAGGACATCTGGAGCTCCGTGAACATATCGTCCCGCGTCCTCCGTTTTCTCTTTCTAATGTTCACTAGCCTCTGCGAAGGAGAAACATTTGCAGCTGGTGGAGGAGAAGGGAGAGGTGGTTAAAAAAGACACATTTTAGAGAACAATGGGTACACTCTTTCGTTACAAGGCCTCATTTTTCCTCTGCCTGCCGGTTTGGTATGAGAGATCACTCACGCAGTGCCAGGCAACAGATTTCGGCTTGCAGCCAGCCATGGTAATCCACAGTCTTTTGGCTTTTTTAACCTTCTTAACATGTGGGAATGGTTTCAAACAGCAGCACATTTCCCATATCAAGGATGAATTGGGTTGGCCATTTAAAATGGGTTTTCAATGTAAAAGGAGGGGCTGCGGTTTCAGGGTTAACATGCAGCACAAACCCAAGTAAACCACCCCCCCCACACACCCGATTCTCTGGGATGATCACTTCATCCCTCCCCACACCGCGTGGTTAACAGCGGGGAACATTTCTGTTCAGAAGAGCAGGAACGGGCACCTCTGAACGTCCCCTTAATAAAATCATCCTATTTCAACTAGGTGACCGTGAATGATATCACTCTCCTGAGGATAACAAAGAGAGATAAGGAATGGATGTTGTCTGCATGCCAGCAAACACCGGGACCATACGCTGCCATGCTTTGTTATGCAATGATTCCAGACTACGTGCTACTGGCCTGGCGTGATAAAGTGTCCTACCATGGCGGACTGGATAAGGCAGCCCTCCCCAGAAACCTTTTGCAAAGGCTTTGGGAGTACATGAAGGAGAGCTTTCTGGAGATGTCCCTGGAGGATTTCCGCTCCATCCCCATACACGTTAACAGACGTTTCCAGTAGCTGTACTGGCCGCGATTGCCAGGGCAAATTAATCATTAATCATTAAACACGCTTGCTTTTAAACCATGTGTAATATTTACAAAGCTACACTCACCAGAGGTCTCCTGTGTGCCCTCAGGGTCTTGGGTGAGTTCGGGGGTTACTGGTTCCAGGTCCAGGGTGACAAACATATCCTGGTTGTTGGGGAAACCGGTTTCTCCGCTTCCTTGCTGCTGTGAGCTACCTACATTACCTCCATCCTCATCTTCCTCGTTCCCCGAACCCTCTTCCCTGTGTGTTTCTCCATTGACGGAGTCATAGCACACGGTTGGGGTAGTGGTGGCTGCACCCCCTAGAATGGCATGCAGCTCCGCGTAGAAGCGGCAAGTTTGCGGCTCTGCCCCGGACCTTCCATTTGCTTCTCTGGCTTTGTGGTAGGCTTGCCGTAGCTCCTTAATTTTCACGTGGCACTGCTGTGCATCCCTGTTATGGCCTCTGTCCTTCATGGCCTTGGAGACCTTTTCTAATACTTTGCCATTTCTTTTACTGCTACGGAGTTCAGCTAGCACTGATTCATCTCCCCATATGGCGAGCAGATCCCGTACCTCCCGTTCGGTCCATGTTGGAGCTCTTTTGCGATCCTGGGACTCCACCACAGTTACCTGTGCTGATCAGCTCTGCGTGGTCACCTGTGCTCTCCACGCTGAGCAAACAGGAAATGAAATTCAAACGTTCGCGGGTCTTTTCCTGTCTACCTGGTCAGTGCATCTGAGTTGAGAGTGCTGTCCAGAGCGGTCACAATGAAGCACTGTGGGATAGCTCCCGGAGGCCAATAACGTCCAATTCCGTCCACACTACCCCAATTCCGACCCGCAAAGGCCGATTTTATCGCTAATCCCCTCGTCGAAGGTGGTGTAAAGAAACTAGTTTAAAGGGCCCCTTAAGTCGAAAGAAAGGGCTTCGTCGTGTGAACGTGTCCAGGCTTAATTCGATTTAATGCTGCTAAAGTCGACCTAAACCCGTAGTGTAGACCAGGCCTCAGACTGGGCTTATTCAGCCGGCTCCAATTCCCCTTTGCTGACTGGAGCTGGCATGACAGAGGCCTGGCTCACAGTGAGTTTTGAGTACTCAGTTCTTTAGAAAAAAGGGGCCTGTAGCCTCCCATTGAAGCAAACCAGAGCTGTTCATGCTCAAAGTTTTTTGATAATAGGCCTCAAGTTTTCCTGAGCTGTGCATCACATTAGGGGGATCGAAACCTGGAGGACACTTTTGGCCAAGAGATATGGAAGCCGTTGGTGATATGAAGAGATAATGAATGGAAGAGCAATTAAACCAGAAGACCAAGAGTATGAGGTAGTACATATTTGAATGTGAAATAAAGTGGAGTCAAAAATTGCCGAATAATAAAAGAAAAAGAAAAAGGAAAAAGAAGCAGAGTAGCAAGACTACATCTCCCTGGTTTCATGAAGGGCTGTGTCCTATCCCCAGCTCCAGAGTGGTGTATTTCTCACACAGTTCTCTTACTTCTTTATAGCAGTTGCAGAGTTTGAGAATCAAGTCTGTCTGCCACCATTGTTAATTACCCTCTGGTCAGACCCTGGCTGTGCTGCAGGGATGCTGCGGGTCGGACACGTGCGCTGGCGGTTCCCACACGCCCTCAGGCTCTAGGTGGCAGGACCCTTCTTCCCAGCATCACGCCCCCGTCAGGGTTCTGATCCCTGTCTTGGCTGGTGGCATCTGCCCAGGGTCCCCCCCACTCTCCCCAGCTGCTCACCGCACCCGGCTCCGGACGGCTCCATCCCCAGCCCCAGCCCCAGCCCCACTCTGCCTCAGCTCGCCTGCGGCTCTGCTCAGCTCAGCTCTGCCTGCTGCTCTCGCAGCTGCAGCTCACACAGTGAAATGGGACCCCGGACTCCTGACTCCCTCATTAGCTTGCCGTGCTGTCAATCAGGCTGACCTGCAGGGTTGGCCTCGCCCCATTGCCCCTGAGGACTGTCAGTTTTAGGATCCTGATTCCCCATTGGCCCTTCCCCTTTCTTTTGGTACTGGGAGAGGGCCATGAATAAAACCCACCAAGTTTTCGTAAGGGGCCAACATTCCCCTGACATCTACTGACAGACACACAAGTTCAGTCCAGCATGACAAGGCGGTGCTTTGGTTTGTAAACCTCAGAGAGTCACCAGCACTTGGTGATGAACAAACAAAACTGGGGTTTTTTAATCAAAACAAACCACAAACCCCCATCTCCTCCCCTCGTGCAAATCTGCGGTGTTCCACTGACCTCAATGGAGCTATATTAACTTACACCAGACGAGGATCTGCACCTGGAATTACTTCTTCCTATGAGAAGGTAGCAGTTGCCAGGCTGCAGGAGACGAGTGGCCCATCTAATGCAGTATCCTGTCTCAATGAGTGTGAGTCACCACGTGCTTCACAGGAAACCAGAACAACAATAAATTAACCTTTATAGAGGAAACTTGGGGAGTTTCTTCATAAATCCTAAGTTAAAAATTGGGGGTGAGATTTTTCAGTGCTCCCTACGGGATATGAATGCTCAAGTTCCAACTAAAATTAATAGGCTCTAATGTCCCTAATGCATGTCTTGCTCTGAAAATCCAGGGATTAACTTCTAAACAATGAAGAAACCAAGGCCTGGATCTCGATACGAGAAAAAAATTGAAAAACCCCCAAACCCTTTCCACTCTTTAGAATCACAGAGTGTCTGTGCAATATTCAGTCCTAAATTAGTGCAGTTCAGCAGCAGTGATGAGCCTGGGGTGATAATCACTACGATTGGTTTTATTGCTGACTCTGCCACTTGCTCCCTGTGTAACCTTCACCTCAAAGTGCTTGTTCACCTCCACATAAGCCAGATCTCATAGTGATATTATGCTCGATGATCAGAGGCTTCTGCAAATCCAAGGACTTCAAAGCACTGCAGCCTCAGTAAAGTTGTGTGTGTGCACAGGGTTCTATTATTTTAATAGCAGAATTTTTCTCTGGGATTAGCTGCTCCCAAATTAAGGATTAGGATTCAAGGGTTCTCACAACAATTTTTTTGGTGGCCTTCACCGAGATCCTGTCCTGGGGATGGTGGACTGGGAACTCACCGGGTGCCTGCAGAGTCCCAGGCTCCCCGTGTCCCATCCAGGAGGGAGCACGGGAGCGGCCCAACAACCAAATGATGCACCCATGTCCACTGACAAGATCTGCATCACGTGCTGTGCCCATTGTCCCCACATATCTCCAGAGGTGCTGCCCGGAGCCCCCAAGGAGGCTGTGAGGTGCAGGACCCCGACCCCTGCTGGCAATTCCACTATAAACACCAATGCGGCGCATCTTTCGTAAGAGCTACTCAGCAGGAACAGTTGGGCGCTGCCAGAAGGGGCTGCTGCTTTGCGCCCCCACAATCCCGCCCATGCTCTTGAGACTGACGTAGCTGCAAAAAACTCCACTGGTGGCCTCCTTTGAGAAACGCTGGATTAAACAAATCCATGTTAAGGTTTCTGAGGTTATGCCAATAGTCAGTGGACGATTCCTAGCCTCCGAATTTGGGGCTGTTTGATTTTCATTCAGGAAAGCTTTGCATTTCCCTTTCTTAGTAAACATTCCTTTACAGAGCTCAAGAGGCAGATACTGAGCCACTGGACATCAGTACAGCTCCACAGACTGCAATGACGTTCTGGGCTTACAAATGAGGGAAGCATTTAGTGCTGCTCGGGTTAGAAGAAATCCTGGTGGGGCTGTATTTTCATTCTAATTGTGGCTGAAAAGCGTGGTGTGGGAGACGGGTCTTGCAGAATGCACTAGGTTGGTCAAACTTCCAATGAATCCAGTCTCATCCCACAGCTCTCTGATGGTTGAAGAAGGTATCCTTAACTGTCAGCGTTGTGCTTCTTCCTTTTCTTCATTAGCTGAAGTCTCTCACAAGACACAGTTCTCTTGGCTGCTCATGGGTGGAGATGCAGTACCTGATGTTTCCCATTGGTTTCCCTATACGCTGGCTTTGAGCACGGGTGGCGGGTTGCATAGGCAGGGGGAGGTTTTGCCTCCCCAAACAGACAAGGGTGACCCCGCCCTCTTCTGCGACACTCCCTACGTACAATTGCTGCTCCAGTCCTCCCAGCTCCAAGTCCAGCCCCCCAGTGCTCTGGAGTTGAAGCCGCTCCCCACCCACCTTCCTGCACTGGGCTGGGGAGGCTGGGGCCGCTCCCCACCCACCCTTCCGCACTCAAGGGCTGGGGCAGCTCGCCGCATGGCCTCCCGCTCTCCGTGGCTGGGACAGTGCGCTGCCCACCTTTCCCTCCCTTGGCTGGGGAGGCAGAGGCTGCGCACCTCCGCCCTCCCGCCACTCCTTTGGGTCTGGGGGCCTAGCCGCGGAACTGGGTCAATGGCCACAGTGGTGGGGGGCAGCTCTCAGCTTGGGGAGGTGGGAATTGGCTCCTGCAGGGCCTCGGGCGGAAGTGGAGGGCCCTTGGTGGAAGGGGGCGGGTCAAAGGGTAGCCTCTCCCAGTGAGAGGTTCACACATCCCTCCTGGCTGTGAGCACCAGGGGGTGGAGGTGCCCAGTATGGATAGAGAGACGAACTCCCAATAGAGAGATGCACTGCCAAGAAGGTTTCTCTAACCCGGGCTAGCTAAAGTGGTTTCCTTCAATTGGAAGTTCATGGAACTGTTCCGTTTTACACTGGTTCAGTGTCTACCCTTACACTTCAAAATACATATAATAGGGAGATGAAAGGTATATGGAATGAAAACCAAAGAGCCCCAATGTCAAAGGCTAGGACTCACAAACTGAGCACTGGAATGACATCTGTGACCTTGACATGCATTTTTAAAGTAAATCTAATCTTCCGTGTTGGAACATCTAATCCCAGTAATAGGTTATTACTACTTTAGTAATTCATCTCTTGGGCTGCATAACACTTGATGAGTGTTTGTGAAGTGCTTTGAAATGCTTAGATCGGAGGATGCCTCAGACAATCCACCCTGAAAGTTACAATTATACCTGTTTGCCACAGAGGTAAATTGAGGCACATTCAGGTGAGGGTCAGACAGGGAGCGACTGGCAGAGTCAGAAATGTCCCCCAATTTAATATTTAAAAAGCTACTGCAACCTTGGAAAATTGACAGACTTGTAATTCCTTTGGAGAACTGTATCAGAGGGGTAGCCGTGTTAGTCTGAATCTGTAAAAAGCAACAGAGGGTCCTGTGGCACCTCTGAGACTAACAGAAGTACTGGGAGCATAAGCTTTCGTGGGTGAGAACCTCACTTCTTGCATCTGAAGAAGTGAGGTTCTGACCCACGAAAGCTTATGCTCCCAGTACTTCTGTTAGTCTCAAAGGTGCCACAGGACCCTCTGTTGCTTTTTGGAGAACTATTATCCTCAAAGAAATGCAGTTGCCCTGTACAATTTTAAGATAAAGACAGCTGAAAATTGCAAAGTGCATGTCACACGTTGGAACTAAGAACATAAGAACGTAAGAATGGCCGTACCGGGTCAGACCAAAGATCCATCTCACCCAGTATACTGTCTACCGACAATGGCCAATGTCAGGTGCACCAGAGGGAGTGTACCAACAGGCAATGATCAAGTGATCTCTCTCCTGCCATCCAGCTCCATCCTCTGACAAACAGAGGCTAGAGACACCATTCCTTACCCATCCTGGCTAATAGTCATTAATGGACTTAACCACCATGAATTTATCCACTTCTCTTTTAAACGCTGTTATAGTCCTAGTCTTCACAAACTCCTCAGGTAAGGAGTTCCACAAGTTGACTGTGCGCTGCATGAAGAAGAACTTCCTTTTATTTTTTTTAAACCTGCTGCCTATTAATTTAATTTGGTGACCCCTAGTTCTTGTATTATGGGAATAAGTAAATAATTTTTCCGTATGCACTTTCTCCACATCACTCATGATTTTATATACCTTGATCATATCCCCCCTTAGTCTCCCCTTTTCCAATCTGAAAAGTCCTAGCCTCTTTAATCTCTCCTCTTATGGGACCCTGTCCAAACCCCTAATCATTTTAGTTGCCCTTCTCTGAACCTTTTCTAATGCCAGTATATCATTTTTGAGATGAGGAGACCACGTCTGTACACAGTATTCGAGATGTGGGCGTACCATCGATTTATATAAGGGCAATAATATATTCTCAGTCTTATTCTCTATCCCCTTTTTAATGATCCCTAACATCCTGTTTGCTTTTTTGACCGCCTCTGCACACTGCGCGGACGTCTTCAGAGAACTATCCACGATGACTCCAAGATCTTTTTCCTGACTTGTTGTAGCTAAATTAGCCCTCTCCATTCTGAGAATTTACCATTTATTCCTACCCTTTGTTCCCGGTCTTTTAACCAGTTCTCAGTCCATGAAAGGACCTTCCCTTTTATCCCATGACAACTTAACTTACGTAAGAGCCTTTGGTGAGGGACCTTGTTAAAGGCTTTCTGGAAATCTAAGTACACTATGTCCACTGGATCCCCCTTGTCCACATGTTTGTTGGCCCCTTCAAAGAACTCTAATAGATTAGTAAGACATGATTTCCCTTTAGAGAAACCATGTTGACTTTTGCCGAACAATTTATGCTCTTCTATGTGTCTGACAATTTTATTCTTTACTATTGTTTCGACTAATTTGCCCGGTACCGACGTTAGACTTACCGGTCTGTAATTGCCGGGATCACCTCTAGAGCCCTTTTTAAATATTGGCATTACATTAGCTATCTTCCAGTCGTTGGGTACAGAAGCCGATTTAAAGGACAGGTTACAAACCCTAGTTAATAGTTCTGCAATTTCACGTTTGAGTTCTTTCAGAACTCTTGGGTGAATGCCATCTGGTCCCGGTGACTTGTTACTGTTAAGTTTATCAATTAATTCCAAAACCTCCTCTAGTGACACTTCAATCTGTGACAGTTCCTCAGATTTGTCACCTACAAAAGCCGGATCAGGTTTGGGAATCTCCCTAACATCCTCAGCCGTGAAGACTGAAGCGAAGAATTCGTTTAGTTTCTCCGCAATGACTTTATCGTCTTTAAGTGCTCCTTTTCTATCTCTATCATCGAGGGGCCCCACTGGTTGTTTAGCAGGCTTCCTGCTTCTGATGTACTTAAAAACCATTTTGTTATTACCTTCGGAGTTTTGGGCTATCCATTTTTCAAACTCCTCTTTGGCTTTTCTTATTACATTCTTGTACTTAATTTGGCAGTGTTTATGCTCCTTTCTATTTACCTCGCTAGGATTTGACTTCCACTTTTTAAAGGAAGTCATTTTATCTCTCACTGCTTCTTTTACATGGTTGTTAAGCCACGGTGGCTCTCTTTTAGTTCTTTTACTGTGTTTCTTAATTTGGGGTATACATTGAAGTTGGGCCTCTATTATGGTGTCTTTAAAAAGCGCCCATGCAGCTTGCAGGGATTTCACTCTAGTCACTGTACCTTTTAACTTCTGGTTAACTAACCCCCTCATTTTTGCATTGTTCCCCCTTTTGAAATTAAATGCCACAGTATTGGGCTGTTGAGATGTTCTTCCCACCACAGGGATGTTGAACGCTATTGTATTATGGTCACTGTTTCCAAGCGGTTCTGCTATTATTACCTCTTGGACCAGCTTCTGCGCTCCACTCAGGACTAAATCTAGAGTTGTCTCTCCCCTTGTGGGTTCCCGTACCAGCTGCTCCAAGAAGCAGTCATTTAAAGTATTGAGAAATTTTGTCTCTGCATTTCGTCCTGAGGTGACATGTTCCCAGTCCATATGGGGATAATTGAAATCCCCCACTATTATTGACTTCTTAATTTTGATAGCCTCTCTAATTTCCCTTAGCATTTCATCATCACTATCACTGTCCTGGTCAGGTGGTCGATAACCCTGCTCTACAGCCAAAATGCTTCTGAAATAAATGTAGTCAAACTTTACTAATTCTGGGTCACTGAGAATGAAAATGATGCTTAAAATTGTTGATTGGCTCTAGTTTTCAAGATATGCTATTGGGTCAGTATATACGACCCTTGACTTGGGAATGGCGGAGGATAAGTGAGTTATAAAGGGAAGGGATCTCAATTTAAACCAGAAATGACGAAAATACATCTTTGCCTGGATCTATGAATAAATCTATGACTGGGTTTGGACAGTACTTGCCTTTTAGGCAAAACAATGAATGATGCAATCTGAAGCTGGTATTGCGTCATACATGATATGAATTGCATCATGTTATTCCTAGAAGTCATGGATGATGCAATCATAAGGAAGCTTACATCACTCTGCTGAACAAATTGGCCTATATCAGCTCTAGAAATCATACAGTGTTGTGCTCTCTTATTTGTCAGTGTTTGATTTTGCAAAGGGACACATTTCTGTTTACCCAAAGTGAGCAGAGATGCCTCGTACTTGTGTGAACAGTGCAGATAACTTCTGCTATGTTTGTGGTGAAGTGACTTTTGCATCACAAAAGAGCAGTATAACCACTATGGATAAGAAAGCCTATCACCTTTATTTTGGCTGCAAAATTGGAGATCAGGACAAGAGGTGGGCCCCACACATATGCTACAACACTTGTGCAACAAATCTTCGCCAGTGGTTGAACAGGAAAAGGAAATCTATGCCTTTTGAAGTGCCAATGATTTGGAGACAGCCAACAGATCATACCAGCAATTGTTACTTCTGCATGGTGCCTCCAGTTGGGAAAGGTGTGTCAAAGAAGAAAAAGTGGACTGTGCATTATCCAAACATTCCATCAGCTATACGCCCAGTACCCCACGGAGAAGGACTGCCGGTTCCTGATGCACCAGAATCATTCTCACTTGAGTCAGACGAGGAAAAGGAAGAGGATGAAACTTCTGGTCCTGAACCATCAATGTCACAGGACCCACATTTTCTCCCATCTCTTCCTCTGAAACACACCTCATAACACAAAGTGAACTGAATGACCTTGTCAGGGATTTGGAACTACCCAAGAGTAAAGCAGAGCTGTTGGGCTCCAGACTACAGCAGTGGAATCTCCTGGCAGGTGATGTTAGGGTTTCCATGTTCCGTGACCATCAAAAGGATCCTGTCCCATTCTTCTTCATGGAAGGTGATCTTGTAGGCTGCAACTTTAGTAATTCATCTCTTGGGCTGCATAACACTTGATGAGTGTTTGTGAAGTGCTTTGAAATGCTTAGATTGGAGGAAGCCTCAGACAATCCACCCTGAAAGTTACAATTATACCTCAAGTATCAGAGGGGTAGCCGTGTTAGTCTGAATCTGTAAAAAGCAACAGAGGGTCCTGTGGCACCTTTGAGACTAACAGAAGTACTGGGAGCATAAGCTTTCGTGGGTAAGAACCTCACTTCTTCAGATGCAAGTAATGGAAATCTCCAGAGGCAGGTATATATCAGTGTGGAGATAACGAGGTTAGTTCAATCAGGGAGGGTGAGGTGCTCTGCTAGCAGTTGAGGTGTGAACACCAAGGGAGGAGAAACTGTTTCTGTAGTTGGATAGCCATTCACAGTCTTTGTTTAATCCTGATCTGATGGTGTCAAATTTGCAAATGAACTGGAGCTCAGCAGTTTCTCTTTGGAGTCTGGTCCTGAAGTTTTTTTGCTGTAAGATGGCAACCTTTACATCTGCTATTGTGTGGCCAGGGAGGTTGAAGTGTTCTCCTACAGGTTTTTGTATATTGCCATTCCTGATACCTGACTTGTGTCCATTTATCCTCTTGCGTAGTGATACCTGTTTGCCACAGAGGTAAATTGAGGCACATTCAGGTGAGGGTCAGACAGGGAGCGACTGGCAGAGTCAGAAATATACCCCAATTTAATATTTAAAAAGCAACTGCAACCTTGGAAAATTGACAGACTTGTAATTCCTTTGGAGAACTATTATCCTCAAGTATAAAAAAGCCACAGTGCAAGTAGATCACAATATTAGCCAGTTTTTTATTGTTGATCCTGAGATCCAAGGATGCACAAAATTTTAACCAGACTTGTTACTAACCTTGTCTTGTAGCACCGTGTATCACGGATCAACCTAGACCTCAGCCTGTGGTCAGAAGTATTGGGTTGTATTTCTGTTTCTGCAACTGACCCCCATATGACCTTCACCTCAACATGCCTCTTTTTTTAGGCCTATCAAACGTAAAGAGTACGGATGTTAAAGCTGGAAGGTCTTCAGTGTCCTTAGAACTCAAGATTTCAAAAAAAGAAAAAGGAGAAAGAAGTAGAGAAGCAAGACTACATTTCCACGGTTTCATGAACGACCATATCCTATCCCCAGCTCCAATGTGGTGTATTTCTCACATAGTTCTCTTACTCCTTTATAGCAGTTGTAGAGTTTGCCACTATTTTTAATTACTTGTCTCACCCTGGTCAGTCTCAACTAAAACAAGACACAATAAAAGCAGAGGTTCAAAGAGCTTCTCTGTTATGCAGCTCGTTAGAAAGATAAAAAGCAGAAAGAAACAGTCCATATTCATGGCTAGAAGATCACTTAGCCTAATTCTCATTGACACGAAATCCTTTTGACGGTGCTCTAGTATGAGAAAGAGGCATTCCAGTCAGGGTAGATGTAGGTAACGTAGACGTTATGGCTCCTGCTTCATTTGCACTTTAGAGCGTGGTGTAAAATCCATCGTGTAGTTGAGAATCAGACCCACTGAGTTATTAATAGAGGAAGCCCATAGCTAGGAAGGTATTCGAGGATACCCATATAGGGTAACATGGGAAACATTGGGAATGTTTGCAGAGGTGGTGATGAAATGCAGCTCTCTCATTATTTCACACTGAGTTGGGTGTAGTCAACACTTCTCAAAGCCAGGCCTGTGCGATCAGACGTGAATCTGTATCTTGCCGTTCATTTCCTGCTGTTCCCATGCATATGCCTGCTCGATTTAGCATGGCCCACAGGTTTCATTAAGGTACCGATGACCCCATCAGAATCCCCTCCAACCCTATTTTCTCCCACAACCATATGGCCCCATTATCCACACAGGTCCTCCTGCCCATATTGGCCCCCATAAGCGTATAATCTACCATAATCACTGGGTCATCGGTTACAGTGTAATCCTCCATAACTTGATAAGCCTCTATCACCACCGCCAACGTCAATGGCACCCCAGGATTCCACTCTGTTTTCCTGAGGGAAAGATCTGAGAATTGCTCCTGGGAAGGTCATGACAGCCGGTGCGGGTTGGATCAGTGCTATAGAGTCAGGGCACTGCCTTACGTCTGGCTTGTGGCAGCTGTTGTGCATGCTTTGTGAAATGTCGCTCCACACGTTTGTGAATCAAGACATCTTTCTGCCATGGAGATAAACCTAAAACACACAGCAGGTACGGCAGTAAACATAAGGTACATGGTGGCCACTTTTCTTTTCTTTACGTCAACCTGGTCACTTAAAGTCTCCCACAGATGCTTACTGTGAACCATGTGATTGGTCTTCTTGAAACCAAAGAAAAACGTATATTCTTAACATGAAAATCTGTCTCGTCTTTACAGGGAAAGACTATTTGCTAAACCATGTAATGGAAGGAGGAATTCCACCTGGGTACTCAGGGCCTGCAGAATGCTGTCACCCAATGTAAGAGCCAGATTATCCTATCACAGCAGGGCTTTGGAAGGTGCAACTGGAAAAGTTCCCGGTGCTGCTGGCTCCACGGGGAGGAATTTCGTCCAGTGCAATTTTTAAAAAAGGACAAAGAAACAAAGAGAACCAGAGGACTGATATTTTGATGCAGCAGAGTTTTTAATGCAAATGAAATTGGCAGTACACAGTTGCAGGAAGAAATACTACAGAGCGGAAAAAAATGTATTTCCAGTGTTTCAAGAAGGGCTCTGACCCATCACCTGCGTCAATGGGATGTATTTCACACAAGATGTTCTTTGTGCTTTGTTGCAGCTCCAGAGGTTGACAAACAAGTCCCCTTTTGAAACCATTTTAAGTTCTATTTTTTTAACCCCAGTCAGGTGTGAAATGAGACAAAGGAATATAGAAGCAGAGACTACGCAACTTCTCCATTAGACATGTGAAGTAGCAAAGGTTAAAGTGAGTTGCTAAAGGTACGTATTGATAGAAAGGATAGAACATGTAGGGCCTAATTCTCCTTGAGAGGGACTTAGAGTGATCATGAATGTAAATGATGCCTATCTTAAGGCCTCTGTTTCCTTCACACTGCAGGGTCAATGTAAACACCCTGTGTGTAGTTCAGAATGAGTCCACAAAAGAAATAGAGAATCAGCACTTGGTTGGGAAAGCATTAGCAGAGAGTCATAAAGCGTAAAATTAGAAATGCAGCATAGCTATCAGACCACGGTGCTGAGCACACACAGCTCCCACCCAGTTCAACTGGAGC
Source organism: Chrysemys picta bellii (assembly GCF_011386835.1). Classification (NCBI taxonomy): domain Eukaryota; kingdom Metazoa; phylum Chordata; order Testudines; family Emydidae; genus Chrysemys; species Chrysemys picta. The sequence goes on from NC_088791.1 coordinate 4,305,267, forward strand.
CATGTTTGCACAGCACTTCTGAAAGCCATGCCCAAAAGATCAGGGGTGAATCTGTATCTTGCTGTTCATTTCCTGGTTCTTCCTTCTTCCATGAATATTTCTAGTGGGTTTAACATGGCCCACTGCTTCCACTGAGGTACCTATGGCAAGATACCCCGGAACCACTTAATCCCCCATAACCATAAAGGCCCGGGTAGCCACAGTGTCCCCCATATCCCCATAATCCCCCATAACCATAAAGGCCTGGGTAACCGCAGTGTCCCCCATTTCCCCATAATCCCCCATAACCATAAAGACCTGGGTAACCACAGTATCCCCCATTGCCCAATAATCCCCCATAACCGTAACGGCCACCGTAACCACCTAATCTCCCTAAACCATACAATCCTCCGTAATGGCCTCCATAGCCATACAATCCCCCCAAACCATATGAGCCTCCGAAACCGGCTCCGACCACAGGTGCTCCTACAGCTGCCACTTCGCTCTGTTGAGGGAAATTGCTGAGAATTGGTCCAGGGAGGGTCACGACAACCGGTGAGGGTCTGATCACCACTTCGGAGTCAGGGCACTGCCTAACGCACGGCTCGTTGGCGCTGCCAGTGACTGGACTGGGTCGGGCCACCCCGCATTCTGGATAGCACAGGCTGGAGAAAGTCATCTTTCTGGGATGGAGGTAAACCTGAAACACACAACAGGGACTACAGATAAGACAAGGTACAAGGACTGGTGGAAGAAAGGCTTCAGAGCTCGGTTACAATTGTATTGAGTTCTGTAGGGGGCTCGAGAGAGAGAGAAGAAGTGGACTTAGTCTCTTTTTGCGTGGTCATGTAGTTGTCACTATTTTCTCTTTCTACACCTCTTCTCCGCTCGCAGTAAACTTCCCTCCCAACCGGCCTCTTGATTCTCTCTCAATGACTTTGTCTGAAAAACCGCGACTAGAATAAGTGTAACTATTTCCACGATGGACACCTGCCAGCTCCAGTAACTTAATAATGACACACTATAGATACAAATAAATAAATAAATACATAAAATACAAATAATTTTATAATTAATATTTTAAATTGATATATCTATAATATTATATATATATATAAGCATAAATGTAATTAATAAATAAGTAAAAATTACAGCGAGTATATGCAATATTCCACCTGAAATGAAAAGAGGCCCGACTGTGAAATCTCTGGGGTTAGAAAGAGAGGGAGTTGAATTGGACTTACCGAGTTCACTAAGGAGATGAAGTCCACAGAAGTGTTTAGAAGAGTGCAGAGTCGAGAGCACTTTTATACAGTTCCTAGGACAGCCTGGAGGATCTGCGATGCTGTTTGTGGAGGAGGTCCTAATTAGTTACCAAACAAACTTGATTGCCTTGCTAAATCCTTCTTTGGATGGAGCTGTTTTCCTCACTGTTGGTGATTACTGGGCTAATCTCAGCCTCAGAGGGTGTGACATGCACGTTGCAATTTTCAACTGTCTTTCATCTTAAAATTTTATAGGCCAACTGCATTTCTTTTTGTCATTTTACTGACTTTATAGGTTCTGCAATGAGAATGAATGTCAAGGTGATCCTGAGAAGCATCAGTAGAACAGGTGGGTGTCATTTAAGGAATCCAGTTTGGTCCTTTCAATTCGTGCTGTTCATGATTAGGGGCATTAGGGTCAAAATTCCAATAAACCCCGAAAACCGGCTCTGACCACAGGAGCTCCTATGGTCCCAGTTGGGTCTGAGGAGGGAAATTGTGGAGAATTGGTTCTGGGAGGGTCACAAGAACCGGTGAGGGTCCGATCATCACTTCAGAACTAGGGCACTGCTTACCGGTCAGCTCCTTGAAGCTGCTAGCAACTGGACTGGGCCATTCTACCCTGCACGGTTTTTAGGAAATACCAAATTCAAAACTACATATGAATGAAAATGAAATAGCCCCAAATTGTGTGGCCTTAAATCATGACCCGATGAAGGGAATGACACAAGAGACCTTGGCCTCCATTTTGTTGAAAGTGACTATACGACTCAGTGCAGAGGCGTCCAATCGTCACAACAATGTATTGACTACAACCTTTTGCAGGTGTCAAACACCAGCGAGTGTTTCTGTAGTGCTTTGAAATCTTGAGGTCTAAGGACACTGAAGAACTTCCAGCCTTAACATCCTTACTCTTTACGTTTGATAGGCCTAAAAAAAGAGGCATGTTGAGGTGAAGGTCATATGGGTGTCAGTTGCAGAAAGAGAAATACAACCCAATACTTCTGACCACAGGCTGAGGTCTAGGGTGATCCGCGTTACACGGTGTTACAAGACAAGGTTAGTAACAAGTCTGGTTAAAAATTTTTTGCATCCTTGAATCTCAGCGTCAAGAATAAAAATCTGGCTAATTTTGTGATCTACTTGAACTGCGGCTTTTTTATACTTCAGGATAATAGTTCTCCAAAGGAATTACAAGTCTGTCAATTTTCCAAGGTTGCAGTTGGTTTTTAAATATTAAATTGGGGTATATTTCTGACTCTGTCAACAGCTCCCTGTCTAACCTTCACCTGAATGTGCCTCCATTTACCTCTGTGGCAACCAGGTATAATTGTAACTTTCAGGGTGGATTGTCTGAGGCTCCTCCGATCTAAGCAATTCAAAAACATTTCACAAACACTCATCAAGTGTTATGTAGCCCAAAAGATGAATTGCTAAAGTAGTAATAACTTATTACTGGGATTAGATGTTCCAACAGGGAAGATTAGATTTACTTTAAAAATGCATGTCAAGGTCACAGATGTCATTCCAGTGCTCAGTTTGGGAGTCCTAGCCTTTGACATTGGGGCTCTTTGATTTTCATTCCATAAACCTTTCATCTCCCTATTATATATATTTTGAAGTGTAAGGGTAGATACTGAACCAGTGTAAAAGGGAACAGTTCCATGAACTTCCAATTGAAGGAATGCACTTTAGCTAGCCCGGGTTAGAGAAACCTTATTGGGAGTGCATCTCTCTATTGGGAGTTCCTCTCTCTATCCATACTCGGCATCTCAACCCCCTGGTGCTCAGAGCCATGGGTGATGTGTGAACCTCTGATTGGGAGAGGCTACCCCTTGCCCCGCCCCTTCCACCAAGGGCCCTCCACTTCCACCCGAGGCCCTGCAGGAGCCAATTCCTGCCCCCCCAAGCCGAGAGCTGCCCCCCACCACTGCGACCACCGATCCACTTCCAAGGCTATCACCCCAGACCCAAAGGAGTGCCGGGAGGGTGGAAGTGTGCGGGCTCAGCCAGCCTAGGCAGGTGTAAGGAAAGGTGGGCAGCGCGCAGTCCCAGCCACGGAGCACGGGAGGGTGGGTGGCAAGCAGCCCCAGCCTCCCCAGCCCTGGGACACGGGAAGGCGGGTGGGGAGCGGCCCCAGCCCTCAGAGCACTGGGAGGCTAGACTTGGAGCTGGTAGAACTGGAGCAGCAACTGTACGTTTGGAGTGTCGCGGAAGATGGTCGGGTAACACTTGTCTGTTTGGGGAGGGAAAACCTCCCCTTACCTATGCAACCCGCCACCCGTGCTCAAAACGCAAGGCCAATGGGAAACATCAGGTACTGCATCTCCACTCATGAGCAGCCAAGAGAACTGTATCTTGTGAGAGTTCAGCTAATGAAGAAAAGGAAGAAGCACAACGCTGACAGTTAAGGATACCTTCTTCAACCTTCAGATAGCTGTGGGATGAGACTGGATTCATTGGAAGTTTGACCAACCTAGAGCATTCTGCAAGACCCTTCTCCCACATAACGCTTTTCAGCCACAATTAGAACAATTTTTAAAGTGGAAAATACACCCCACCAGGATTGCTTCTAAGCCGAGCTTCCCTCAGTTGTAAGCCCAGAACGTCATTGCAGTCTGTGGAGCTGTACTGATGTCCAGTGGCTCAGTATCTGTCTCTTGAGCTCTGTAAAGGAATGTTTACTAAGAAAGGGAAATGCAAAGCTTTACTGAATGAAAATCAAACAGCCCCAAATTCGGAGGCTGGGAATCATCCACTGACTATTGACATAACCTCAGAAACCTTAACATGCATTTGTTTAATCCAGCGTTTCTCAAAGGAGGCCACAGGTGGATTTTTTTGTAGCTACGTCAGCCTCAAGAGCATGGGCGGGATTGTGGGGGTGCAAAGCAGGAGCCCCTTCTGGCAGCCCCCACCTGTTGCTGCTGAGTAGCTGTTACCAAAGACAGTGAGATGCGCCGCATTGGTGTTTGCAGTGGCATTGCCAGCAGGGGTCAGCGCCATGCACCTCACAGTCTCCTCGGAGGCTCTGGGCAGCACCTCTGGAGACATGAGGGGCCCCTGTATGCAGTACGTGAGGCAACTCCTGTCAGTGGAGGCGCTGCAACATTTGGTCGCCTGACCACTTTCCTGCTCCCACCTGGATGGGACACAGGGAGCCTGGGACTCTGCAGGCAGCTAGTCAGTTCCCAACCTACCGGTGAAGGGCTCTGGGAGGCAGGGACAGAGAGACGTGTTTGTTAAAGGCCACCAAAAAAATTGTTATGAGAACCCTTGAATCCTAATCTATATTTTGGGGGCATCTAATCCCACAACAAAATTCTACTATTAAAATAATACAGCCCTGTGCACACACACAACTTTACGGAGGCTGCAGTGCTTTGAAGTCCTTGGATTTGAGGAAGCCTCTGATCATCGAGCATAATATCACTATGAGATCTGGCTTATGTGGAGGTGAACAAGCACCTTGAGGTGAAGGTTACACAGGGAGCAAGTGGGAGAGTCAGCAATAAAACCAATCGTAGTGATTATCACCCCAGGCTCATCACTGCTGCTGAACTGCACTAATTTAGGACTGAATATTGCACAGACACTCTGTGATTCTAAAGAGTGGAAAGCGTTTGGGGTTTTTTCAATTTTTTTTTCTCATATCGAGATCCAGGCCTTGGTTTCTTCATTGTTTAGAAGTTAATCCCTGGATTTTCAGAGCAAGACATGCATTAGGGACATTAGAGCCTATTAATTTTAGTTGGAACTTGAGCATTCCTATTTCGTAGAGAGCACTGAAAAATCTTACCCCCATTTTTTAATTAGGATTCATGAAGAAACTCCCCAAGTTTCTCCTATAAAGGTTAATTCATTGTTGTTCTGGTTTCCTGTGAAGCACCTGGTGACTCACACTCATTGAGACAGGATACTGCATTAGATGGGCCACTCGTCTCCTGCAGCCTGGCAACTGCTACCTTCTCATAGGAAGGAGTAATTCTAGGTGCAGATCCTCGTCTGGTGTAAGTTAATATAACTCCATTGAGGTCAGTGGAACTCTGCAGATTTGCACGAGGGGAGGAGATGGGGGTTTGTGGTTTGTTTTGATTAAAAAAACAGTTTTGTTTGTTCAGAGGTTTCTGGCTGGTTTGTGGGGGCAGAAGCTGCACCCTGTTACACTCCCACTGAAGCGAACCGGAGCTGTTCGTGCTCAACATTTCTTGATAATAGACCACAAGCTTTCCTGACTTGTGCACCACCACTGGGAGTATCCATAGCTGGAGGATACTTTGGCCAAGAGATATGAAAGCCTCTGGTGATATAAAGAGATAATGAATGGAAGAGCAATTAAACCAGAAAACCAAAAGTATGAGGTAGTATATATTTGAATTTGAAATAAAGTGGATTGCAAACTGTCCAAAAGAAAAAAAATAAAAAGGAAAAAGAAGTAGAGAAGCAAGACTACATCTCCACGGTTTAATGAAGGGCCATATCCTATCCCCAGCTCCAGAGTGGTGTATTTCTCACACAGTTCTCTTACTTCTTTATAGCAGTTGTAGAGTTTGAGAATCAAGTCTGTTTGCCACCATTGTTAATTACACTCTGGCCAGTCTCTGGCTGTGCTGCAGGGATGCGGGGGGTCGGACACGTGCTCTGGCGGTTCCCATACGCCCTCAGGCTCTAGGTAGCAGGACCCTTCTTCCCAGCATCAGTCCCCCGTCAGGGTTCTGATCCCCGTCTTTGCTGGTGGTGTCTGCCCAGGGTCCCCCCCACTCTCCCCAGCTGCTCACCGCACCCGGCTCCGGACGGCTCCAGCCCCAGCCCCAGCCCCAGCTCCAGCCCCAGCCCCACTCTGCCTCAGCTCGGCTGCGGCTCTGCTCAACTCAGCTCTGCCTGCTGCTCTCGCCTTAGCTCGGCCTCCCGCTCAGGCAGCTGCAGCTCACACAGCGAAATGGGACCCCGGACTCCTGACTCCCTCATTAGCTTGCCGTGCTGTCAATCAGGCTGACCTGCAGGGTTGGCCTCGCCCCATTGCCCCTGGGGACTGTCAGTTTTAGGATCCTGATTCCCCATTGGCCCTTCCCCTTTCTGTTGGTGCTGGGAGAGGGCCATGAATAAAACCCACTAAGTTTTAGTAAGGGGCCAACATTCCCCTGACATCTACTGACAGACACACAAGTCAGTCCAGCATGACAAGGCGGTGCTTTGGTTTGTAAACCTCAGAGAGTCACCAGAACTTGGTGATGAACAAACAAAACTGGGGTTTTTTAATCAAAACAAACCACAAACCCCCATCTCCTCCCCTCGTGCAAATCTGCGGAGTTCCACTGACCTCAATGGAGCTATATTAACTTACACCAGACGAGGATCTGCACCTGGAATTACTTCTTCCTATGAGAAGGTAGCAGTTGCCAGGCTGCAGGAGACGAGTGGCCCATCTAATGCAGTATCCTGTCTCAATGAGTGTGAGTCACCAGCTGCTTCACAGGAAACCAGAACAACAATAAATTAACCTTTATAGAGGAAACTTGGGGAGTTTCTTCATAAATCCTAAATTAAAAATTGGGGGTAAGATTTTTCATTGCTCCCTACGGGATATGAAAGCTCAAGTTCCAACTAAAATTAATAGGCTCTAATGTCCCTACTGCATGTCTTGCTCTGAAAATCCAGGGATTAACTTCGAAACAATGAAGAAACCAAGGCCTGGATCTCGATACGAGAAAAAAATTGAAAAACCCCCAAACCCTTTCCACTCTTTAGAATCACAGAGTGTCTGTGCAATATTCAGTCCTAAATTAGTGCAGTTCAGCAGCAGTGATGAGCCTGGGGTGATAATCACTACGATTGGTTTTATTGCTGACTCTGCCACTTGCTCCCTGTGTAACCTTCACCTCAACGTGCTTGTTCACCTCCACATAAGCCAGATCTCATAGTGATATTATGCTCGATGATCAGAGGCTTCCGCAAATCCAAGGACTTCAAAGCACTGCAGCCTCAGTAAAGTTGTGTGTGTGCACAGGGTTCTATTATTTTAATAGCAGAATTTTCTCCCAAATTATGGATTAGGATTCAAGGGTTCTCACAACAATTTTTTTGGTGGCCTTCACCGAGATCCTGTCCTGGGGGTGGTGGACTGGGAACTCACCGGTGCCTGCAGAGTCCCAGGCTCCCCGTGTCCCATCCAGGTCGGAGCAGGGGAGAGGTCCAACAACCAAATGATGCAGCCACGTCCACTGAGAAAGAACTGCCTCACGTTCTGCGGACACAGACCCCACATGTCTCCAGAGGTGCTGCCCGGAGCCCCCGAGGAGGCTGTGAGGTGCAGGACCCCGACCCCTGCTGGCAATTCCACTACACACACCAATGCGGCGCATCTTTGGTAACAGCTACTCAGTAGCAACAGGTGGGCGCTGCCAGAAGGGGCTGCTGCTTTGCACCCCCACAATCCTGCCCATGCTCTTGAGACTGACGTAGCTGCAAAAAAATCCACTGGTGGCCTCCTTTGAGAAACGCTGGATTAAACAAATCCATGTTAAGGTTTCTGAGGTTATGTCAATAGTCAGTGGATGATTCCCAGCCTCCGAATTTGGGGCTGTTTGATTTTCATTCAGTAAAGCTTTGCATTTCCCTTTCTTAGTAAACATTCCTTTACAGAGCTCAAGAGGCAGATACTGAGCCACTGGACATCAGTACAGCTCCACAGACTGCAATGACGTTCTGGGCTTACAACTGAGGGAAGCATTTAGTGCTGCTCGGGCTAGAAGAAATCCTGGTGGGGGTGTATTTTCCACTTTAAAAATTGTTCTAATTGTGGCTGAAAAGCGTTATGTGGGAGAAGGGTCTTGCAGAATGCTCTAGGTTGGTCAAACTTCCAATGAATCCAGTCCCATCCCACAGCTCTCTGATGGTTGAAGAAGGTATCCTTAACTGTCAGCGTTGTGCTTCTTCCTTTTCTTCATTAGCTGAACTCTCAGAAGACACAGTTCTCTTGGCTGCTCATGGGTGGAGATGATGTTTCCCATTGGCCTTGAGTTTTGAGCACGGGTGGCGGGTTGCATAGGTAGTGGGAGGTTTTCCCTCCCCAAACAGACAAGCGTTACCCGACCATCTTCCGCGACACTCCCTACGTACAGTTGCTGCTCCAGTTCTACCAGCTCCAAGTCCAGCCCCCCAGTGCTCTGAGGGCTGGGGCCGCTCCCCACCCGCCTTCCCGTGCCCCAGGCCTGGGGAGGCTGGGGCCGCTTGCCACCCACGCTCCCGCGCTTCGTGGCTGGGACTGCGCGCTGCCCACCTTTCCTTACACCTGCCTAGGCTGGCTGAGCCCGCACACTTCCACCCTCCTGGCACTCCTTTGGGTCTGGGGTGATAGCCTTGGAAGTGGATCGGTGGTGGCAGTGGTGGGGGGCAGCTCTCGGCTTGGGGGGGCAGAAATTGGCTCCTGCAGGGCCTCGGGTGGAAGTGGAGGGCCCTTGGTGGAAGGGGCGGGGCAAGGGGTAGCTTCTCCCAGTCAGAGGTTCACACATCACCCATGGCTCTGAGCACCAGGGGGTGGAGATGCCGAGTATAGATAGAGAGAGGAACTCCCAATAGAGAGATGCACTCCCAATAAGGTTTCTCTAACCCGGGCTAGCTAAAGTGCATTCCTTCAATTGGAAGTTCATGGAACTGTTCCCTTTTACACTGGTTCAGAATCTACCCTTACACTTCAAAATATATATAATAGGGAGATGAAAGGTTTATGGAATGAAAATCAAAGAGCCCCAATGTCAAAGGCTAGGACTCACAAACTGAGCACTGGAATGACATCTGTGACCTTGACATGCATTTTTAAAGTAAATCTAATCTTCTGTGTTGGAACATCTAATCCCAGTAATAAGTTATTACTACTTTAGTAATTCATCTTTTGGGCTACATAACACTTGGTGAGTGTTTGTGAAATGCTTTGAAATGCTTAGATAGGAGGAAGCCTCAGACAATCCACCCTGAAAGTTACAATTATATCTGTTTGCCACAGAGGTAAATGGAGGCACATTCAGGTGAAGGTCAGACAGGGAGCTATTGGCAGAGTCAGAAATATACCCCAATTTAATATTTAAAAACCAACTGCAACCTTGGAAAATTGACAGATTGTAATTCCTTTGGAGAACTATTATGCTCAAGTATAAAAAAGCCACAGTTCAAGTAGATCACAAAATTAGCCAGATTTTTATTCTTGACGATGAGATCCAAGGATGCAAAAAAATTTTAACCAGTGTTGTTACTAACCTTGTCTTGTAACAAAGTGTAACACGGATCACCCTAGACCTCAGCCTGTGGTCGGAAGTATTGGGTTGTATTTCTCTTTCTGCAACTGACCCCCATATGACCTTCACCTCAACATGCCTCTTTTTTTAGGCCTATCAAACGTAAAGAGTACGGATGTTAAGGCTGGAAGTTCTTCAGTGTCCTTAGACCTCAAGATTTCAAAGCACTACAGAAACACTCGCTGGTGTTTGACACCTCCAAAGGTTGTAGTCAATACATTGTTGTGACGATTGGACGCCTCTGCACTGAGTCGTATAGTCACTTTCAACAAAATGGAGGCTAAGGTCTCTCGTGTCATTCCCTTCATCGGGTCATGATTTAAGGCCACACAATTTGGGGCTATTTCATTTTCATTCATATGTAGTTTTGAATTTGGTATTTCCTAAAAACCGTGCAGGGTAGAATGGCCCAGTCCAGTTGCTAGCAGCTTCAAGGAGCTGACCGGTAAGCAGTGCCCTAGTTCTGAAGTGATGATCGGACCCTCACCGGTTCTTGTGACCTTCCCAGAACCAATTCTCCACAATTTCCCTCCTCAGACCCAACTGGGACCATAGGAGCCCCTGTGGTTAGAGCCGGTTTTCGGGGTTTATTGGATTTTTGACAGATTTTTTTATTGGAAAATGAAGGTGCTCTCCTGGTGTACATCAGCTTGGTTGCTTCACCTTCAAAGAGGCAGAGGACCTTAAAATCAAAGCAAGACCCTTCTGCCCTCTTCCCTGCATATGTAACCCACTCTTGGGGATATTTTTCACATGATATACAACATTCTGGTTCAGGCAGGAATGTTTTCTCCAGGATGCCCTATGGCTGGTCAGACGTTATGTCAAATCTCCTCCCCCAGCCATCTCCTCCATCACCAAGAATGTCACATTTTCCTCTCTCCTGGGTTTCTTGCTGGGCTCAGTCAGCTGCATTGTCTTGCAAGATCTCAGTTCCTTGACTGCTCATGGATGGAGAGATGGTTTCTGGTAGAGCAGAGGTACCAAGACTTAACTTAAAATCTTTTTGAAAAAGAGCACGGCTTTCATTCTCTCTCTGCCATCCCTCCCCTCGACCTATGAGCAAATCCGCTCTAGGCAGCCCTTTGAGACAGCATTGGTGACCCAAGGGGAGGTCCAATGTTAGGTCAAGTTTTACTCGTCATAGATAAGATTCACCCCTGGGCACACGGCGATCACAAAGGCCCATGCTCCACTTAAGTCCCTGCTAAGACCGAGTTTGAAAGTTTAAAATGGGACTAACATTGTTCACAGGTATTGTAGTATCCCCCTGCCAAAGGGTGAATTTCAGTCTTCAAGTCTTGACAGGAAACATACTGGATGATTCCCATTGATTTCAAAGGGAATTGGATCTGACCTGCTGGGAATGTAGGTGGTTAGAATGGAGAAAAATGATTCCCTGCTTCCTACCATGTTTAGAATGAACTGCCTCATGCCCCTAATCAGGAACAGCACGAATTGAAAGGACCAAACTGGATTCCTTAAATGACACCCACCTGTTCTACTGATGCTTCTCAGGATCACCTTGACATTCATTCTCATTGCAGAACCTATAAAGTCAGTAAAATGACAAAAAGAAATGCAGTTGGCCTGTACAATTTTAAGATGAAAGAGAGCTGAAAATTGCAACGTGCATGTCACACCCTCTGAGGCTGAGATTAGCCCAGTAATCACCAACAGTGAGGAAAACAGCTCCATCCAAAGAAGGATTTAGCAAGGCAATCAAGTTTGTTTGGTCACTAATTAGGACCTCCTCCACAAACAGCGTCGCAGATCCTCCAGGCTGTCCTAGGAACTGTATAAAAGTGCTCTCGACTCTGCACTCTTCTAAACACTTCTGTGGACTTCATCTCCTTAGTGAACTCGGTAAGTCCAATTCAACTCCCTCTCTTTCTAACCCCAGAGATTTCACAGTCGGGCCTCTTTTCATTTCAGGTGGAATCTTGCATATACTCGCTGTAATTTTTATTTATTTATTAATTACATTTATGCTTATATATATATATATATATATATATAATATTATAGATATATCAATTTAAAATATTAATTATAAAATTATTTTTATTTTATTATTTATTTATTTGTATCTATAGTGTGTCATTATTAAGTTACAGGACCTGGCAGATTTATAATTTGAAGCTAAATGAGGGATTTTAAGAACAACATATACAATTGTGAAACGTATTTCCCATTAACTAGAGAAAGAATCAGGGCATTTAAACTTTAAAAAGTCCCTTAGCCACCTCTCACTTAGCTGGATTAGGAAGAACCTTTCCCAGGTTAGTCCACAAAGGGCCACTTCAGTGCTCATCTATTTTACTCTAAAGCAGCTGTTACTCCTCACTATTGGAGACACGAGAATGGATGAAGCTGAGACGCGCTGTGCCCTAGTCAAGCAATTCCTATGTTCTCCTGAGCAGAAATACCCATTGAAGGTGCTTCTCCTCCAATGGTGTAATTTCATGTTGCTCTATGGAAGTCAGTGAACCTGAACCCATTTTTTCCCAGCTGAGGAGTTTGGCTTTAGTGATTTGTTAGGAGAAAAGCAAAGTTTCTGTTTATTCATCAGCAAGTTTCAGTGACTCCCAAGGTTTGGAAAATGAAAGAGTCACAGCGTGGTAGCAGACTCAACTGGTTTGCATGCAGAGGTTAAATCCTCAAACAAAAGGAAGTGATTACCATGATCCCAGCCATATTCTCTTTGAGAAATGTCTAAAATGGTCCCAGAATCCCAGGTGTCCGTATGGAAATAGTTACACTTATTCTAGTCGGTGTTTTTCAGACAAAGTCATTGAGAGGGGATCAAGGGGCCAGTTGGGAGGGAAGTTTACTGCGAGCGGAGAAGAGGTGTAGAAAGAGAAAATAGTGACAACTACATGACCACACAAAAAGAGACTAAGTCCACTTCTTCTCTCTCTCTCGAGCCCCCTACAGAACTCAATACAATTGTAACCGAGCTTTGAAGCCTTTCTTCCACCAGTCCTTGTACCTTGTCTTATCTGTAGTCCCTGTTGTGTGTTTCAGGTTTACCTCCATCCCAGAAAGATGACTTTCTCCAGCCTGTGCTATCCAGAATGCGGGGTGGCCCGACCCAGTCCAGTCACTGGCAGCGCCAACGAGCCGTGCGTTAGGCAGTGCCCTGACTCCGAAGTGGTGATCAGACCCTCACCGGTTGTCGTGACCCTCCCCGGACCAATTCTCAGCAATTTCCCTCAACAGAGCGAAGTGGCAGCTGTAGGAGCACCTGTGGTCGGAGCCGGTTTCGGAGGCTCCTATGGTTTGGGGGGATTGTACGGCTATGGAGGCCATTACGGAGGATTGTATGGTTTAGGGAGATTAGGTGGTTACGGCGGCCGTTACGGTTATGGGGGATTATTGGGCAATGGGGGATACTATGGTTACCCAGGTCTTTATGGTTATGGGGGATTATGGGGAAATGGGGGACACTGCGGTTACCCGGGCCTTTACGGTTATGGGGGATTATGGGGATATGGGGGACACTGTGGCTACCCGGGCCTTTATGGTTATGGGGGATTAAGTGGTTCCGGGGTATCCTGCCATAGGTACCTCAGTGGAAGCAGTGGGCCATGTTAAACTCACCAGGAATATTCATGGAAGAAGGAAGAACCAGGAAATGAACAGCAAGATACAGATTCACCCCTGATCTTTTGGGCATGGCTTTCAGAAGTGCTGTGCAAACATGGCTCCAGTTGAACTTGGTGGGAGCTGTGTGTGCGCAGCACCTTGGTCTGATAGCCATGCTGCATTTCTACTGTTACGCTTTATGACTCTTTCTGCCAAGGCTTTCCCAACCAAGTGCTGATTCTCTTTTTCTCTTGAGGACTCATTCTGAACTACACACAGGCTGTTTACATTGACCCTGCAGTGTGAAGGAAACAGAGGCCTTAAGATACGCATCATTTACATTCATGATCACTCTAAGTCCCTCTCAAGGAGAATTAGGCCCTACATGTTCTATCCTTTCTATCAATACGTACCTTTAGCAACTCACTTTAACCTTTGCTAATTCACATGTCTAATGGAGAAGTTGTGTAGTCTCTGCTTCTATATTCCTTTGTCTCATTTCACACCTGACTGGGGTTAAAAAAATAGAACTTAAATGGTTTCAAAAGGGGACTTGTTTGTCAACCTCTGGAGCTGCAACAAAGCACAAAGAACATCTTTTGTGAAATACATCCCCTTGACGCAGGTGATGGGTCAGAGCCCTTCTTGAAACACTGGAAATACATTTTTTTCCGCTTTGTAGTATTTCTTCCTGCAACTGTGTACTGCCAATTTCATTTGCATTAAAAACTCTGCTGCATCAAAATATCAGACTTCTGGTTCTCTTTGTTTCTTTGTCCTTTTTTAAAAATTGCACTGGACGAAATTCCTCCCTGTGGAGCCAGCAGCACCAGGAACTTTTCAAGTTGCACCTTCCAAAGCCCTGCTGTGATAGGATAATCCGGCTCTTACATTGGGTGACAGCATTCCGCAGGCCCGGAGTACCCAGGTGGAATTCCTCCTTGCATTACATGGTTTAGCAAATAGTCTTTCCCTGTAAAGACGAGAGAGATTTTCATTTTAAGAATGTACGTTTTTCTTTGGTTTCAAGAAGACCAATCACATGGTTCACAGTAAGCATCTGTGGGAGACTTTAAGTGACCAGGTTGACGTAAGGAAAAGAAAAGTGGCCACCATGTACCTTATGTTTACTGCCGTACCTGCTGTGTGTTTTAGGTTTATCTCCATGGCAGAAAGATGTCTTGCTTCACAAACGTGTGGAGCGACATTTCACAAAGCATGCACAACAGCTGCCACAAGCCAGACGTAAGGCAGTGCCCTGACTCTATAGCACTGATCCAACCCCCACCGGCTGTCATGACCTTCCCAGGAGCAATTCTCAGATCTTTCCCTCGGGAAAACAGAGTGGAATCCTGGGGTGCCATTGACGTTGGCGGTGGTGATAGAGGTTTATCAAGTTATGGAGGATTACACTGTAACCGATGACCCAGTGATTATGGGAGATTATACGCTTATGGGGGCCAATATGGGCAGGAGGACCTCTGTGGTTAAAGGGGCCATATGGTCGTTGGAGAAAATAGGGTTGGGGGGATTCTGGTGGGGTCATCGGTACCTTAATGGAACCTGTGGGCCATGCTAAATCGAGCAGGCATATGCATGGGAACAAGAGGAAATGAACGGCAAGATACAGATTCACGTCTGATCACACAGGCCTGGCTTTGAGAAGTGTTGACTACACCCAACTCAGTGTGAAATAATGAGAGAGCTGCATTTCATCACCACCTCTGCAAACATTCCCAATGTTTCCCATGTTACCCTATATGGGTATCCTCGAATGCCTTCCTAGCTATGGGCTTCCTCTATTATAAACCTAGTGGGCCTAATTCTCAACTACACGATGGATTTTACACCACGCTCTAAACTGCAAATGAAGCAGAAGACATAATGTGTACGTTACCTACATCTACCCTGACTGGAATGCATCTTTCTCATACTAGAGCACTGTCAAAAGGATTTAGTGTCAATGAGAATTAGGCTAAGTGATTTCCTAGCCATGAATATGGACTGTTTCTCTCTGCCTTTTATCTTTCTAACAGCAGCTTCATAACGGAGAAGCTCTTTGAACCTCTGCTTTTATTGTGTCTTGTTTTAGTAGAGACTGACCAGGGTGAGACAAGCAAAAAAAAAAAGAATAGTGGCAAACTATACAACTGCTATAAAGAAGTAAGAGAACTCTGTGAGAAATACATCACATTGGAGCTGGGGATAGGATATGGCCCTTCATGAAACCGTGGAGATGTAGTCTTGCTCCTCTACTTCTTTTTCCTTTTTTTTTTTTTTGGACAGTTTTCAATCCACTTTATTTCTAATTCAAATATATACTACCTTATACTATTGGTTTTCTGGTTTAATTGCTCTTCCATTCATTATCTCTTTATATCACCAGAGGCTTCCACATCTCTTGGCCAAAGTGTCCTCCAGCTTTGGATACTCCCAGTGGTGGTGCACAAGTCAGGAAAGTTTGTGGTCTATTATCAAGAAATGTTGAGCACGAACAGCTCCGGTTTGCTTCAGTGGGAGTGTAACAGGGTGCAGCTTCTGCCCCCACAAACCAGTCAGAGATCTCTGCGTTGGTGCAAACACCCATGTTCTTTATTCACAGTTTACTTTCCCTCCACCTTGTAGCTACAAACAGCTTCAATCTTACAGCCTCAGGGACTGCTAGCTCCCGAGGCCAGCAGTGAAGAGCTCCCACTGCCTCTCGTCTCTCGCTCTTCCCTTTTTCTTACTTCCCTGGCTTCCTTCCTGCCAGCCATTATGTAGCCCCTGGCTAACGAGGCTGTCCGTTGTTTCCTGTTTGCCACTCAGGGTATATCTACACTACGAAATTAGTTCGAATGTATAGAAGCCGGTTTTATAGAAATCGGTTGTATACAGCCGATTGTGTGTGTCCCCACATAAAATGCTCTAAGTGCTCTAGTCGGCGGACCGCCTCCACAGCACCGAGGCTAGCGTCGACTTCCGGAGCATTGCACTGTGGGTAGCTATCCCACAGCTATCCCACAGTTCCCGCAGTCTCCGCCGCCCATTGAAATTCTGGGTTGAGATCCCAATGCCCGGATGATGCAAAACAGTGTCACGGGAGGTTCTGGGTACATGTCGTCAGGCTCCTCCCCCTCTGTCAGAGCAACGGCAGACAATAGATTCTCGCCTTTTTACCTGGGTTACCTGTGCAGACAACATACCACGGCAAACATGGAGCCCGCTCAGCTCACCGTCACCATATGTCATCTGGAGGCCGGCAGACATGGGACTGCATTGCTACACAGCAGCAGCTGCTAACTGCCTTTTGGCGGTAGACGGTGCAGCATGACTGGTAGTCTTCATCGGTGATCTGGGTGCTGGCAGCTGTGGGGCTGGCAGCCGTAGGGCTGCATTGCACCAGCCCCTTGCCTTTTGCCTTTTGGCAGTAGATGGTGTATTACGACTGGTAACCGTCCTATTACAAGTTGGATCATCGCACATTAGCAGAGTTTTCCCTGAGCAGCAGATCGTGCAATAGGCCTGAAGGCCATCGTAGTACACTAACTGCCAAGCGCCCAGTATTTGCTGCCAAGCACCCAGAAGCTGCCGAGGGCTATCAGTCATGCTTCACCGTAGTCTTAAGATGTAAAAAATAGATTTGTTCTGTATTCATTTGCTTCCCCCTCCCTCCGTCAAATCAACGGCCTGCTAAACCCAGGGTTTTCAGTTTAATCTTTGGGGGGACCATTCTGTGTGACAGTTGTTTGTGTTTCTCCCTGATGCACAGCCACCTTTCTTGATTTTAATTCCCTGTACCTGTACGTCATGTCGTCACTCGGCCCGCCCTCCCTTCCTCCTTCCCCTGGTCCGTCAGATACTAGTTTCGCGCCTTTTTTTCAGACCAGAGGCCATAGCTAGCACTGGGATCATGGAGCCCGCTCAGATCACCGCGGCAATTATGAGCACTATGAACACCACGCGCATTGTCCTGGAGTATATGCAGAGCCAGGACATGCCAAGGCGAAACCCGGACCAGCCGAGGAGGCGATTACAGCGCGGCGAAGAGAGTGATGAGGAAATTGACATGGACATAGACCTCTCACAAGGCACAGGCCCCAGCAATGTGGAAATCATGGTGTCACTGGGGCAGGTTCATGGCGTGGAACGCCGATTCTGGGCCCGGGAAACAAGCACAGACTGGTGGGACCGCATCGTGCTGCAGGTGTGGGACGATTCCCAGTGGCTGCGAAACTTTCGCATGCGTAAGGGCACTTTCATGGAACTTTGTGACTTGCTTTCCCCTGCCCTGAAGCGCCAGAATACCAGGATGAGAGCAGCCCTCACAGTTGAGAAGCGAGTGGCGATAGCCCTGTGGAAGCTTTCAACGCCAGACAGCTACCGGTCAGTCAGGAATCAATTTGGAGTGGGCAAATCTACTGTGGGGGCTGCTGTGATCGAAGTTGCCAGGGCAATGAAAGACCTGGTGATATCAAGGGTAGTAACTCTGGGCAACGTGCAGGCAATAGTGGATGGTTTTGCTGAGATGGGATTCCCAAACTGTGGTGGGGCCATAGACGGAACCCATATCCCTATCTTGGCACCGGAGCACCAAGCCACCGAGTACATAAACCGCAAGGGGTACTTTTCAATGCTGCTGCAAGCCCTGGTGGATCACAAGGGACGTTTCACCAACATCAACGTGGGATGTCCGGGAAAGGTACATGATGCTCGCGTCTTCAGGCACTCTGGTCTGTTTCGAAAGCTGGAGGAAGGGACTTTCTTCCCGGACCAGAAAGTAACCGTTGGGGATGTTGAAATGCCTATCGTGATCCTTGGGGACCCAGCCTACCCCTTAATGCCATGGCTCATGAAGCCGTACACAGGCAGCCTGGACAGGAGTCAGGACCTGTTCAACTACAGGCTGAGCAAGTGCCGAATGGTGGTGGAATGTGCATTTGGACGTTTAAAAGCGCGCTGGAGCAGCTTACTGACTCGCTCAGACCTCAGCGAAAAGAATATCCCCATTGTTATTGCTGCTTGCTGTGCGCTCCACAATATCTGTGAGAGTAAGGGGGAGACCTTTATGGCGGGGTGGGAGGTTGAGGCAACTCGCCTGGCTGCTGA
Source organism: Chrysemys picta bellii (assembly GCF_011386835.1). Taxonomy (NCBI): domain Eukaryota; kingdom Metazoa; phylum Chordata; order Testudines; family Emydidae; genus Chrysemys; species Chrysemys picta. The sequence goes on from NC_088791.1 coordinate 4,323,478, forward strand.
TTACGCGCAGCCAGACACCAGGGCGGTTAGAGGAGCACAGCAGGGCGCGGTGCGCATCAGAGAAGTTTTGTGACTGGCCAGGCTACGGTGTGAAACTTCTGTTTGTTTCTCCTTGATGAACCCTCCGCCCCCCCCCACCCGGTTCACTCTACTTCCCTGTAAACCAACCACCCCCACCCTCCCCTCCCCACTTCGAGCACCGCTTGCAGAGGCAATAAAGTCATTGTTATTTCACATTCATGCATTCTTTATTAATTCCTCACACAAGTAGGGGGATAATTGCCAAGGTAGCCTGGGATGGGTGGGGGAGGAGGGATGGAAAAGGACACACTGCATTTTAAAACTTTAACTCTTATTGAAGGCCAGCCTTCTGATACTTAGGCAATTGTCTGGGGTGGAGTGACTGGGTGGCCGGAGGCCCCCCCACCGTGTTCTTGGGCGTCTGGGTGAGGAGGCTATGGAACTTGGGGAGGAGGGCTGTTGGTTACACAGGGGCTGTAGCGGCGGTCTCTGCTCCTGCTGCCTTTCCTGCAGCTCAACCATACGCTGGAGCATATCAGTTTGATGCTCCAGCAGACGGAGCATTGACTCTTGCCGTCTGTCTGCAAGCTGACGCCACCTATCATCTTCAGCCCGCCACTTGCTCTTTTCAGCCCGCCATTCATCCCGCCAGCTCTCCTCTCGTTCATATTGTGCTTTTCTCATGTCTGAGATTGACTGCCTCCACGCATTCTGCTGTGCTCTATCAGCGTGGGAGGACATCTGGAGCTCCGTGAACATATCATCCCGCGTCCTCCGTTTTCTCTTTCTAATGTTCACTAGCCTCTGCGAAGGAGAAACATTTGCAGCTGGTGGAGGACAAGAGAGAGGTGGTTAAAAAAGACACATTTTAGAGAACATTGGGTACACTCTTTCGTTACAAGGACTCATTTTTCCTCTGCCTGCCGGTTTGGTATGAGAGATCACTCACGCAGTGCCAGGCAACAGATTTCGACTTGCAGGCAGCCATGGTAATCCACAGTCTTTTGGCTTTTTTAACCTTCTTAACATGTGGGAATGGTTTCAAACAGCAGCGCATTTCCCATATCAAGGATGAATTGGGTTGGCCATTTAAAATGTGTTTTCAATGTAAAAGGAGGGGCTGCGGTTTCAGGGTTAACATGCAGCACAAACCCAAGTAAACCCCCCCCCCCCACACACGATTCTCTGGGATGATCACTTCACCCCTCCCCCCACCGCGTGGTTAACAGCGGGGAACATTTCTGTTCAGAAGAGCAGGAACGGGCACCTCTGAACGTCCCCTTAATAAAATCATCCTATTTCAACTAGGTGACCGTGAATGATATCACTCTCCTGAGGATAACAAAGAGAGATAAGGAATGGATGTTGTCTGCATGCCAGCAAACACCGGGACCATACGCTGCCATGCTTTGTTATGCAATGATTCCAGACTACGTGCTACTGGCCTGGCGTGATAAAGTGTCCTACCATGGCGGACTGGATAAGGCAGCCCTCCCCAGAAACCTTTTGCAAAGGCTTTGGGCGTACATGAAGGAGAGCTTTCTGGAGATGTCCCTGGAGGATTTCCGCTCCATCCCCATACACGTTAACAGACGTTTCCAGTAGCTGTACTGGCCGCGATTGCCAGGGCAAATTAATCATTAATCATTAAACACGCTTGCTTTTAAACCATGTGTAATATTTACAAAGCTACACTCACCAGAGGTCTCCTGTGTGCCCTCAGGGTCTTGGGTGAGTTCGGGGGTTACTGGTTCCAGGTCCAGGGTGACAAACATATCCTGGTTGTTGGGGAAACCGGTTTCTCCGCTTCCTTGCTGCTGTGAGCTACCTACATTACCTCCATCCTCATCTTCCTCGTTCCCCGAACCCTCTTCCCTGTGTGTTTCTCCATTGACGGAGTCAAAGCACACGGTTGGGGTAGTGGTGGCTACACCCTCTAGAATGGCATGCAGCTCCGCGTAGAAGCGGCAAGTTTGTGGCTCTGCCCCGGACCTTCCATTTGCTTCTCTGGCTTTGTGGTAGGCTTGCCGTAGCTCCTTAATTTTCACGTGGCACTGCTGTGCGTCCCTGTTATGGCCTCTGTCCTTTATGGCCTTTGAGACCTTTTCTAATATTTTGCCATTTCTTTTACTGCTACGGAGTTCAGCTAGCACTGATTCATCTCCCCATATGGCGAGCAGATCCCGTACCTCCCGTTCGGTCCATGCTGGAGCTCTTTTGCGATCCTGGGACTCCATCACGGTTACCTGTGCTGATCAGCTCTGCGTGGTTACCTGTGCTCTCCACGCTGAGCAAACAGGAAATGAAATTCAAACGTTCGCGGGTCTTTTCCTGTCTACCTGGTCAGTGCATCTGAGTTGAGAGTGCTGTCCATAGCGGTCACAATGAAGCACTGTGGGATAGCTCCCAGAGGCCAATAACGTCCAATTCCGTCCACACTACCCCAATTCCGACCCGCAAAGGCTGATTTTATCGCTAATCCCCTCGTCGAAGGTGGTGTAAAGAAACCGGTTTAAAGGGCCCCTTAAGTCGAAAGAAAGGGCTTCGTCGTGTGAACGTATCCAGGCTTAATTAGATTTAACGCTGCTAAAGTCGACCTAAACCCGTAGTGTAGACCAGGCCTCAGACTGGGCTTACTCAGCCGGCTCCCATTCCCCTTTGCTGATCGGAGCTGGCATGACAGAGGCCTGGCTCACAGTGAGTTTTGAGTACTCAGTTCTTTAGAAAAAAGGGGCCTGTAGCCTCCCATTGAAGCAAACCGGAGCTGTTCATGCTCAATGGTTTTTGATAAGAGGCCTCAAGTTTTCCTGAGTTGTGCATCACATTAGGGGGATCGAAACCTGGAGGACACTTTTGGCCAAGAGATATGGAAGCCGTTGGTGATATGAAGAGATAATGAATGGAAGAGCAATTAAACCAGAAGACCAAGAGTATGAGGTAGTACATATTTGAATGTGAAATAAAGTGGAGTCAAAAATTGCCGAATAATAAAAGAAAAAGAAAAAGGAAAAAGAAGCAGAGTAGCAAGACTACATCTCCCTGGTTTCATGAAGGGCCGTGTCCTATCCCCAGCTCCGGAGTGGTGTATTTCTCACACAGTTCTCTTACTTCTTTATAGCAGTTGCAGAGTTTGACAATCAAGTCTGTCTGCCACCATTGTTAATTACCCTCTGGTCAGACCCTGGCTGTGCTGCAGGGATGCTGCGGGTTGGACACGTGCTCTGGTCGTTCCCACACGCCCTCAGGCTCTAGGTGGCAGGACCCTTCTTCCCAGCATCAGGCCCCCGTCAGGGTTCTGATCCCTGTCTTGGCTGGTGGCATCTGCCCAGGGTCCCCCCCACTCTCCCCAGCTGCTCAACGCACCCGGCTCCGGACGGCTCCAGCCCCAGCCCCAGCCCCAGCCCCAGCCCCAGCCCCACTCTGCCTGAGATCGGCTGTGGCTCTGCTCAGCTCAGCTCTGCCTGCTGCTCTCGCAGCTGCAGCTCACACAGCGAAATGGGACCCCGGACTCCTGACTCCCTCATTAGCTTGCCGTGCTGTCAATCAGACTAACCTGCAGGGTTGGCCTCGCCCCATTGCCCCTGAGGACTGTCAGTTTTAGGATCCTGATTCCCCATTGGCCCTTCCCCTTTCTGTTGGTACTGGGAGAGGGCCATAAATAAAACCCACCAAGTTTTAGTAAGGGGCCAACATTCCCCTGACATCTACTGACAGACACACAAGTCAGTCCAGCATGACAAGGCCATGCTTTGGTTTGTAAACCTCAGAGAGTCACCAGCACTTGGTGATGAACAAACAAAACTGGGGTTTTTTAATCAAAACAAACCACAAACCCCCATCTCCTCCCCTCGTGCAAATCTGCGGTGTTCCACTGACCTCAATGGAGCTATATTAACTTACACCAGACGAGGATCTGCACCTGGAATTACTTCTTCCTATGAGAAGGTAGCAGTTGCCAGGCTGCAGGAGACGAGTGGCCCATCTAATGCAGTATCCTGTCTCAATGAGTGTGAGTCACCAGGTGCTTCACAGGAAACCAGAACAACAATAAATTAACCTTTATAGAGGAAACTTGGGGAGTTTCTTCATAAATCCTAAATTAAAAATTGGGGGTGAGATTTTTCAGTGCTCCTTACGGGATATGAATGCTCAAGTTCCAACTAAAATTAATAGGCTCTAATGTCCCTAATGCATGTCTTGCTCTGAAAATCCAGGGATTAACTTCTAAACAATGAAGAAACCGAGGCCTGCACCTCGATACGAGAAAAAAATTGAAAAAACCTCAAACCCTTTCCACTCTTTAGAATCACAGAGTGTCTGTGCAATATTCAGTCCTAAATTAGTGCAGTTCAGCAGCAGTGATGAGCCTGGGGTGATAATCACTACGATTGGTTTTATTGCTGACTCTCCCACTTGCTCCCTGTGTAACCTTCACCTCAATGTGCTTGTTCACCTCCACATAAGCCAGATCTCATAGTGATATTATGCTCGATGATCAGAGGCTTCCGCAAATCCAAGGACTTCAAAGCACTGCAGCCTCAGTAAAGCTGTGTGTGTGTGCATAGGGCGGTGTTATTTTAATAGCAGAATTTTTCTGTGGGATTAGCTGCTCCCAAATTATGGATTAGGATTCAAGGGTTCTCACAACAATTTTTTTGGTGGCCTTCACCGAGAACCTGTCCTGGGGATGGTGGACTGGGAACTCACCGGGTGCCTGCAGAGTCCCAGGCTCCCTGTGTCCCATCCAGGAGGGAGCACGGGAGCGGCCCAACAACCAAATGATGCACCCATGTCCACTGACAAGATCTGCATCACGTGCTGTGCCCATTGTCCCCACATGTCTCCAGAGGTGCTACCCGGAGCCCCCGAGGAAGCTGTGAGGTGCAGGACCCCGACCCCTGCTGGCAATTCCACTACAAACACCAATGCGGAGCATCTTTCGTAACAGCTACTCAGTAACAACCGGTGGGCGCTGCCAGAAGGGGCTGCTGCTTTGCACCCCCAGAATCCCGCCCATGCTATTGAGGTTGACGTAGCTGCAAAAAAATCCACTGGTGGCCTCCTTTGCGAAACGCTGGATTAAACAAATCCATGTTAAGGTTTCTGAGGTTATGCCAATAGTCAGTGGACGATTCCCAGCCTCCGAATTTGGGGCTGTTTGATTTTCATTCAGGAAAGCTTTGCATTTCCCTTTCTTAGTAACCATTCCTTTACAGAGCTCAAGAGGCAGATACTGAGCCACTGGACATCAGTACAGCTCCACAGACTGCAATGACGTTCTGGGCTTACAACTGAGGGAAGCATTTAGTGCTGCTCGGGCTAGAAGAAATCCTGGTGGGGTGTATTTTCATTCTAATTGTGGCTGAAAAGCGTGGTGTGGGAGACGGGTCTTGCAGAATGCACTAGGTTGGTCAAACTTCCAATGAATCCAGTCTCATCCCACAGCTCTCTGATGGTTGAAGAAGGTATCCTTAACTGTCAGCGTTGTGCTTCTTCCTTTTCTTCATTAGCTGAAGTCTCTCACAAGACAGAGTTCTCTTGGCTGCTCATGGGTGGAGATGCAGTACCTGATGTTTCCCATTGGTTTCCCTATACGTTGGCTTTGAGCACGGGTGGCGGGTTGCATAGGCAGGGGCAGGTTTTGCCTCCCCAAACAGACAAGGGTGACCCCGCCCCCTTCCACGACACTCTCTACGTACAATTGCTGCTCCAGTCCTCCCAGCTCCCAGTCCAGCCCCCCAGTGCTCTGGAGTTGAAGCCGCTCCCCACCCACATTCCTGCGCACCAGGGCTGGGGAGGCTGGGGCCGCTCCCCACCCACCGTTCCGCACTCAAGGGCTTGGGCAGCTCGCCGCATGGCCTCCCGCTCTCTGTGGCTGGGACAGTGCGCTGCCCACCTTCCCTCCCTTGGCTGGGGAGGCAGAGGCTGCGCACCTCCGCCCTCCCGCCACTCCTTTGGGTCTGGGGGCCTAGCCGCGGAACTGGGTCAATGGCCACAGTGGTGGGGGGCAGCTCTCAGCTTGGGGAGGTGGGAATTGGCTCCTGCAGGGCCTCGGGCGGAAGTGGAGGGCCCTTGGTGGAAGGGGCGGGCCAAGGGGTAGCCTCTCCCAGTCAGAGGTTCACACATCCCTCCTGCCTCTGAGCACCAGGGGGTGGAGGTGCCGAGTATGGATAGAGAGAGGAACTCCCAATAGAGACATGCACTCCCAAGAAGGTTTCTCTAACCCGGGCTAGCTAAAGTGGTTTCCTTCAATTGGAAGTTCATGGAACTGTTCCCTTTTACACTGGTTCAGTGTCTACCCTTACACTTCAAAATACATATAATAGGGAGATGAAAGGTATATGGAATGAAAATCAAAGAGCCCCAATGTCAAAGGCTAGGACTCACAAACTGAGCACTGGAATGACATCTGTGACCTTGACATGCATTTTTAAAGTAAATCTAATCTTCCGTGTTGGAACATCTAATCCCAGTAATAAGTTATTACTACTTTAGTAATTCATCTCTTGGGCTGCATAACACTTGATGAGTGTTTGTGAAGTGCTTTGAAATGCTTAGATCGGAGGATGCCTCAGACAATCCACCCTGAAAGTTACAATTATACCTGTTTGCCACAGAGGTAAATTGAGGCACATTCAGGTGAGGGTCAGACAGGGAGCGACTGGCAGAGTCAGAAATGTCCCCCAATTTAATATTTAAAAAGCTACTGCAACCTTGGAAAATTGACAGACTTGTAATTCCTTTGGAGAACTGTATCAGAGGGGTAGCCGTGTTAGTCTGAATCTGTAAAAAGCAACAGAGGGTCCTGTGGCACCTCTGAGACTAACAGAAGTACTGGGAGCATAAGCTTTCGTGGGTCAGAACCTCACTTCTTGCATCTGAAGAAGTGAGGTTCTGACCCACGAAAGCTTATGCTCCCAGTACTTCTGTTAGTCTCAAAGGTGCCACAGGACCCTCTGTTGCTTTTTGGAGAACTATTATCCTCAAAGAAATGCAGTTGCCCTGTACAATTTTAAGATAAAGACAGCTGAAAATTGCAACGTGCATGTCACACGTTGGAACTAAGAACATAAAAACGTAAGAATGGCCGTACCGGGTCAGACCAAAGATCCATCTCGCCCAGTATACTGTCTACCGACAATGGCCAATGTCAGGTGCGCCAGAGGGAGTGTACCAACAGGCAATGATCAAGTGATCTCTCTCCTGCCATCCAGCTCCATCCTCTGACAAACAGAGGCTAGAGACACCATTCCTTACCCATCCTGGCTAATAGTCATTAATGTACTTAACCACCATGAATTTATCCAGTTCTCTTTTAAACGCTGTTATAGTCCTAGCCTTCACTACCTCCTCAGGTAAGGAGTTCCACAAGTTGACTGTGCGCTGCATGAAGAAGAACTTCCTTTTATTTGTTTTAAACCTGCTACCTATTAATTTAATTTGATGACCCCTAGTTCTTGTATTATGGGAATAAGTAAATAACTTTTCCGTATGCACTTTCTCCACATCACTCATGATTTTATATACCTTGATCATATCCCCCTTAGTCTCCCCTTTTCCAAGCTGAAAAGTCCTAGCCTCTTTAATCTCTCCTCTTATGGGACCCTGTCCAAACCCCTAATCATTTTAGTTGCCCTTTTCTGAACCTTTTCTAGTGCCAGTATATCTTTTTTGAGATGAGGAGACCACATCTGTAGGCAGTATTCGAGATGAGGGCGTACCATCGATTTATATAAGGGGAATCATATATTCCCAGTCATATTCTCTATCCCCTTTTTAATGATCCCTAACATCCTGTTTGCTTTTTTGACCGCCTCTGCACACTGCGCGGACGTCTTCAGAGAACTATCCACGATGACTCCAAGATCTTTTTCCTGACTTGTTGTAGCTAAATTAGCCCTCTCCATTCTGAGACTTTACCATTTATTCCTACCCTTTGTTCCCGGTCTTTTAACCAATCCATGAAAGGGCCTTCCCTTTTATCCCATGACAACTTAATTTATGTAAGAGCCTTTGGTGAGGGACCTTGTCAAAGGCTTTCTGGAAATCTAAGTACACTATGTCCACTGGATCCCCCTTGTCCACATGTTTTATTCTTTTATTCTTTACTATTGTTTCGACTAATTTGCCCGGTACCGACGTTAGACTTACCGGTCTGTAATTGCCGGGATCACCTCTAGAGCCCTTTTTAAATATTGGCATTACATTACCTATCTTCCAGTCGTTGGGTACAGAAGCCGATTTAAAGGACAGGTTACAAACCCTAGTTAATAGTTCTGCAATTTCACATTTGAGTTCTTTCAGAAATCTTGGGTGAATGCCATCTGGTCCCGGTGACTTGTTACTGTTAAGTTTATCCATTAATTCCAAAACCTCCTCTAGTGACACTTCAATCTGTGACAGTTCCTCAGATTTGTCACCTACAAAAGCCGGCTCAGGTTTGGGAATCTCCCTAACATCCTCAGCCGTGAAGACTGAAGCGAAGAATTCGTTTAGTTTCTTCGCAATGACTTTATCGTCTTTAAGCGCTCCTTTTCTATCTCTATCATCGAGGGGCCCCACTGGTTGTTTAGCAGGCTTCCTGCTTCTGATGTACTTAAAAGCCATTTTGTTATTACCTTCGGAGTTTTGGGCTATCCATTTTTCAAACTCCTCTTTGGCTTTTCTTATTACATTCTTGTACTTAATTTGACAGCGTTTTATGCTCCTTTCTATTTGCCTCACTAGGATTTGACTTCCACTTTTTAAAGGAAGTCATTTTATCTCTCACTGCTTGTTTTACATGGTTGTTAAGCCACGGTGGCTCTTTTTTAGTTCTTTTACTGTGTTTCTTAATTTGAAGTTGGGCCTCTATTATGGTGCCTTTAAAAAGCGCCCATGCAGCTTGCAGGGATTTCACTCTAGTCACTGTACCTTTTAACTTCTGGTTAACTAACCCCCTCATTTTTGCATTGTTCCCCCTTTTGAAATTAAATGCCACAGTGTTGGGCTGTTGAGATGTTCTTCCCACCACAGGGATGTTGAACGCTATTGTATTATGGTCACTGTTTCCAAGCGGTTCTGCAATTATTACCTCTTGAACCAGCTTCTGCGCTCCACTCAGGACTAAATCTAGAGTTGTCTCTCCCCTTGTGGGTTCCCGTACCAGCTGCTCCAAGAAGCAGTCATTTAAAGTATTGAGAAATTTTGTCTCTGCATTTCGTCCTGAGGTGACATGTTCCCAGTCCATATGGGGATAATTGAAATCCCCCACTATTATTGACTTCTTAATTTTGATAGCCTCTCTAATTTCCCTTAGCATTTCATCATCACTATCACTGTCCTGGTCAGGTGGTCGATAACACTGCTCTACAGCCAAAATGCTTCTGAAATAAATGTAGTCAAACTTTACTAATTCTGGGTCACTGAGAATGAAAATGATGCTTAAAATTGTTGATTGGCTCTAGTTTTCAAGATATGCAATTGGGTCAGTATATAGGACCCTTGACTTGGGAATGGCGGAGGATAAGTGAGTTATAAAGGGAAGGGATCTCAATTTAAACCAGAAATGACGAAAATACATCTTTGCCTGGATCTATGAATAAATCTATGACTGGGTTTGGACAGTACTTGCCTTTTAGGCAAAACTATGAATGATGCAATCTGAAGCTGGTATTGCGTCATACATGATATGAATTGCATCATGTTATTCCTAGAAGTCATGGATGATGCAATCATAAGGAAGCTTCCATCACTCTGCTGAACAAATTGCCCTCTATCAGCTCTAGAAATCATACAGTGTCGTGCTCTCTTATTTGCCAGTGTTTGATTTTGCAAAGGGACACATTTCTGTTTAGCCAAAGTGAGCAGAGATGCCTCGTACTTGTGTGAACAGTGCAGATAACTTCTGCTATGTTTGTGGTGAAGTGACTTTTGCATCACAAAAGCGCAGTATAACCACTATGGTTAAGAAAGCCTATCACCTTTATTTTGGGTGCAAAATTGGAGATCAGGACAAGAGGTGGGCCCCACACATATGCTGCAACACTTGTGCAACAAATCTTCGCCAGTGGTTGAACAGGAAAAGGAAATCTATGCCTTGAAAGTTACAATTATACCTGTTTGCCACAGAGGTAAATTGAGGCACATTCAGGTGAGGGTCAGACAGGGAGTGACTGGCAGAGTCAGAAATATACCCCAATTTAATATTTAAAAAGCAACTGCAACCTTGGAAAATTGACAGACTTGTAATTCCTTTGGAGAACTATTATCCTCAAGTATAAAAAAGCCACAGTGCAAGTAGATCACAATATTAGCCAGCTTTTTATTGTTGATCCTGAGATCCAAGGATGCACAAAATTTTAACCAGACATGTTACTAACCTTGTCTTGTAACACCGTGTAACACGGATCAACCTAGACCTCAGCCTGTGGTCAGAAGTATCGGGTTGTATTTCTGTTTCTGCAACTGACCCCCATATGACCTTCACCTCAACATGCCTCTTTTTTTAGGCCTATCAAACGTAAAGAGTACGGATGTTAAAGCTGGAAGGTCTTCAGTGTCCTTAGACCTCAAGATTTCAAAAAAAGAAAAAGGAGAAAGAAATAGAGAAGCAAGACTACATTTCCACGGTTTCATGAACGACTATATCCTATCCCCTGCTCCAATGTGGTGTATTTCTCACATTTTTCTCTTACTCCTTTATAGCAGTTGTAGAGTTTGCCACTATTTTTAATTACTTGTCTCACCTGGTCAGTCTCAACTAAAACAAAACACAATAAAAGCAGAGGTTCAAAGAGCTTCTCTGTTATGCAGCTCGTTAGAAAGATAAAAAGCAGAAAGAAACGGTCCATATTCATGGCTAGGAGATCACTTAACCTAATTCTCATTGACACGAAATCCTTTTGACGGTGCTCTAATATGAGAAAGAGGCATTCAAGTCAGGGTAGATGTAGGTAACGTAGACGTTATGGCTCCTGCTTCATTTGCACTTTAGAGCGTGGTGTAAAATCCATCCTGTAGTTGAGAATCAGACCCACTGAGTTTATAATAGAGGAAGCCCATAGCTAGGAAGGCGTTCGAGGATACCCATATAGGGTAACATGGGAAACATTGGGAATGTTTGCAGAGGTGGTGATGAAATGCAGCTCTCTCATTATTTCACACTGAGTTGGGTGTAGTCAACACTTCTCAAAGCCAGGCCTGTGCGATCAGACGTGAATCTGTATCTTGCCGTTCATTTCTTGCTGTTCCTATGCATATGCCTGCTCGATTTAGCATGGCCCACAGGTTCCATTAAGGTACCGATAACCCCTTCAGAAACCCCCCTAACCCTATTTTCTCCCACAACTATATGGCCCCTTTATCCACAGAGGCCCTCCTGCCCATATTGGCCCCCATAAGCGTATAATCTCCCATAATCACTGGGTCATCGGTTACAGTGTAATCCTCCATAACTTGATAAGCCTCTATCACCACCTCCAACGTCAATGGCACCCCAGGATTCCACTCTGTTTTCCTGAGGGAAAGATCTGAGAATTGCTCCTGGGAAGGTCATGACAGCCGGTGGGGGTTGGATCAGTGCTATAGAGTCAGGGCACTGCCTTACGTCTGGCTTGTGGCAGCTGTTGTGCATGCTTTGTGAAATGTCGCTCCACACGTTTGTGAATCAAGACATCTTTCTGCCATGGAGATAAACCTAAAACACACAGCAGGTACGGCAGTAAACATAAGGTACATGGGGGCCACTTTTCTTTTCCTTACGTCAACCTGGTCACTTAAAGTCTCAGACAGATGCTTACTGTGAACCATGTGATTGGGCTTCTTGAAACCAAAGAAAAACGTACATTCTTAAAATGAAAATCTGTCTCGTCTTTACAGGGAAAGACTATTTGCTAAACCATGTAATGCAAGGAGGAATTCCACCTGGGTACTCAGGGCCTGCGGAATGCTGTCACCCAATGTAAGAGCCGGATTATCCTATCACAGCAGGGCTTTGGAAGGTGCAACTGGTAAAGTTCCCGGTGCTGCTGGCTCCACGGGGAGGAATTTCGTCCAGTGCAATTTTTAAAAAAGGACAAAGAAACAAAGAGAACCAGAGGACTGATATTTTGATGCAGCAGAGTTTTTAATGCAAATGAAATTGGCAGTACACAGTTGCAGGAAGAAATACTACAGAGCGGAAAAAAATGTATTTCCAGTGTTTCAAGAAGGGCTCTGACCCATCACCTGCGTCAATGGGATGTATTTCACACAAGATGTTCTTTGTGCTTTGTTGCAGTTCCAGAGGTTGACAAACAAGTCCCCTTTTGAAACCATTTTAAGTTCTATTTTTTTAACACCAGTCAGGTGTGAAATGAGACAAAGGAATATAGAAGCAGAGACTACACAACTTCTCCATTAGACATGTGAAGTAGCAAAGGTTAAAGTGAGTTGCTCAAGGTACGTATTGATAGAAAGGATAGAACATGTAGGGCCTAATTCTCCTTGAGAGTGATCATGAATGTAAATGATGCCTATCTTAAGGCCCCTGTTTCCTTCACACTGCAGGGTCAATGTAAACAGCCTGTGTGTAGTTTGGAATGAGTCCACAAAAGAAATAGAGACTCAGCACTTGGTTGGGAAAGCCTTGGCAGAAAGACTCATAAAGCGTAACAGTAGAAATGCAGCATGGCTATCAGCCCAAGGTGCTGAGCGCACACAGCTCCCACCGAGTTCAACTGGAGCCATGTTTGCACAGCACTTCTGAAAGCCAGGCCCAAAAGATCAGGGGTGAATCTGTATCTTGCTGTTCATTTCCTGGTTCTTCCTTCTTCCATGAATATTCCTGGTGAGTTTAACATGGCCCACTGCTTCCACTGAAGTACCTATGGCAAGATACCCCGGAACCACTTAATCCCCCATAACCATAAAGGCCCGGGTAGCCACAGTGTCCCCCATATCCCCATAATCCCCCATAACCATAAAGGCCTGGGTAACCGCAGTGTCCCCCATTTCAGTAAAGCTTTGCATTTCCCTTTCTTAGTAAACATTCCTTTACAGAGCTCAAGAGACAGATACTGAGCCACTGGACATCAGTACAGCTCCACAGACTGCAATGACGTTCTCGGTTTACAACTGAGGGAAGCATTTAGTGCTGCTCGGGCTAGAAGAAATCCTGGTGGGGGTGTATTTTCCACTTTAAAAATTGTTCTAATTGTGGCTGAAAAGCGTTATGTGGGAGAAGGGTCTTGCAGAATGCTCTAGGTTAGTCAAACTTCCAATGAATCCAGTCTCATCGCACAGCTCTCTGAAGGTTGAAGAAGGTATCCTTAACTGTCAGCGTTGTGCTTCTTCCTTTTCTTCATTAGCTGAACTCTCACAAGATACAGTTCTCTTGGCTGCTCATGGGTGGAGATGCAGTACCTGATGTTTCCCATTGGCCTTGCGTTTTGAGCACGGGTGGCGGGTTGCATAGGTAGGGGGAGGTTTTCCCTCCCCAAACAGACAAGCGTTACCCGACCATCTTCCGCGACACTCCAAACGTACAGTTGCTGCTCCAGTTCTACTAGCTCCAAGTCTAGCCTCCCAGTACTCTGAGGGCTGGGGCCGCTCCCCACCCGCCTTCCCGTGCCCCAGGGCTGGGGAGGCTGGGGCCGCTTGCCACCCACGCTCCCGCGCTTCGTGGCTGGGACTGCGCGCTGCCCACCTTTCCTTACACCTGCCTAGGCTGGCTGAGCCCGCACACTTCCACCCTCCCGGCACTCCTTTGGGTCTGGGGTGATAGCCTTGGAAGTGGATCGGTGGTCGCAGTGGTGGGGGGCAGCTCTCTGCTTGGGGGGGCAGGAATTGGCTCCTGCAGGGCCTCGGGTGGAAGTGGAGGGCCCTTGGTGGAAGGGGCGGGGCAAGGGGTAGCCTCTCCCAATCAGAGGTTCACACATCACCCATGGCTCTGAGCACCAGGGGGTTGAGATGCCGAGTATGGATATAGAGAGGAACTCCCAATAGAGAGATGCACTCCCAATAAGGTTTCTCGAACCCGGGCTAGCTAAAGTGCATTCCTTCAATTGGAAGTTCATGGAACTGTTCCCTTTTACACTGGTTCAGTATCTACCCTTACACTTCAAAATATATATAATAGGGAGATGAAAGGTTTATGGAATGAAAATCAAAGAGCCCCAATGTCAAAGGCTAGGACTCCCAAACTGAGCACTGGAATGACATCTGTGACCTTGACATGCATTTTTAAAGTAAATCTAATCTTCTGTGTTGGAACATCTAATTCCAGTAATAAGTTATTACTACTTTAGTAATTCATCTTTTGGGCTACATAACACTTGATGAGTGTTTGTGAAATGTTTTTGAATTGCTTAGATTGGAGGAAGCCTCAGACAATCCACCCTGAAAGTTACAATTATATCTGCTTGCCACAGAGGTAAATGGAGGCACATTCAGGTGAAGGTTAGACAGGGAGCTATTGACAGAGTCAGAAATATACCCCAATTTAATATTTAAAAACCAACTGCAACCTTGGAAAATTGACAGACTTGTAATTCCTTTGGAGAACTATTATCCTCAAGTATAAAAAAGCCACAGTTCAAGTAGATCACAAAATTAGCCAGATTTTTATTCTTGACGATGAGATCCAAGGATGCAAAAAATTTTTAACCAGACTTGTTACTAACCTTGTCTTTTAACACAGTGGGAGTGTAACAGGGTGCAGCTTCTGCCCCCACAAACCAGCCAGAAACCTCTGAACAAACAAAACTGGGGTTTTTTAATCAAAACAAACCACAAACCCCCATCTCCTCCCCTCGTGTAAATCTGCAGTGTTCCACTGACCTCAATGGAGCTATATTAACTTACACCAGACGAGGATCTGCACCTGGAATTACTTCTTCCTATGAGAAGATAGCAGTTGCCAGGCTGCAGGAGACGAGTGGCCCATCTAATGCAGTATCCTGTCTCAATGAGTATGAGTCACCAGGTGCTTCACAGGAAAGCAGAAGAACAATAAATTAGTCCTTTATAAGGGAAACTTGGGGAGTTTCTTCATAAATCCTAAATTAATTGGGGGTGAGATTTTTCAGTGCTCCCTACGGGATATGGATGCTCAAGTTCCAACTAAAATTAATAGGCTCTAATGTCTGCAGTTCAGCAGCAGTGATGAGCCTGGGGTGATAATCACTATGATTGAGCTGCCTCACGTGCCGCGGACACGGACCCCACATGTCTCCAGAGGTGCTGCCCGGAGCCCCCGAGGAAGCTGTGAGGTGCAGGACCCCGACCCCTGCTGGCAATTCCACTACACACAACAATGCGGCGCATCTTTCGTAAGAGCTACTCAGTAACAACAGGTGGGCGCTGCCAGAAGGGGCTGCTGCTTTGCACCCCCACAATCCCGCCCATGCCCTTGAGACTGACGTAGCTGCAAAAAAATCCACTGGTGGCCTCCTTTGAGAAACGCTGGATTAAACAAATCCATGTTAAGGTTTCTCAGGTTATGTTAATAGTCAGTGGATGATTCCCAGCCTCCGAATTTGGGGCTGTTTGATTTTCATTCAGTAAAGCTTTGCATTTCCCTTTCTAGGTAAACATTCCTTTACAGAGCTCAAGAGGCAGATACTGAGCCACTGGACATCAGTACAGCTCCACAGACTGCAATGACGTTCTGGGCTTACAACTGAGGGAAGCATTTAGTGCTGCTCGGGCTAGAAGAAATCCTGGTGGGGGTGTATTTTCATTCTAATTGTGGCTGAAAAGCGTGGTGTGGGAGACGGGTCTTGCAGAATGCACTAGGTTGGTCAGACTTCCAATGAATCCAGTCTCATCCCACAGCTCTCTGATGGTTGAAGAAGGTATCCTTAACCGTCAGCGTTGTGCTTCTTCCTTTTCTTCATTAGCTGAAGTCTCTCACAAGACAGAGTTCTCTTGGCTGCTCATGAGTGGAGATGCAGTACCTGATGTTTCCCATTGGTTTCCCTATACGTTGGCTTTGAGCACGGGTGGCGGGTTGCATAGGCAGGGGCAGGTTTTGCCTCCCCAAACAGACAAGGGTGACCCGGCCTCCTTCCGCGACACTCTCTACGTACAATTGCTGATCCAGTGCTCCCAGCTCCAAGTCCAGCCCTCCAGTGCTCTGGAGTTGGGGCCGCTCCCCACCCATCTTCCTGCACTGCAGGGCTTGAGAGGCTGGTGCCGCTCCCCACCCACCCTTCCGCACTCAAGGGCTGGGGCAGCTCGCCGCATGGCCTCCCGCTCTCCATGGCTGGGACAGTGAGCTGCCCACCTTTCCTTCCCTTGGCAGGGCAGGCAGGGGCCGCGCACCTCCGCGCTTCCGGCACTCCTTTGGGTCTGGGGGCCTAGCTGCGGAACTGGGTCTGTGGCCACAGTGGTGGGGGGCAGCTCTCAGGTTGGGGAGGTGGGAATTGGCTCCCGCAGGGCCTCGTGCGGAAGTGGAGGGCCCTTGGGGGAAGGGGCGGGCCAAGGGGTAGCCTCTCCCAGTCAGAGGTTCACACATCCCTCCTGGCTGTGAGCACCAGGGGTTGAGGTGCCGAGTATGGATAGAGAGAGGAACTCCCAATAGAGAGATGCACTCCCAAGAAGGTTTCTCTAACCCGGGCTAGCTAAAGTGCATTCCTTCAATTGGAAGTTCATGGAACTGTTCCCTTTTACACTGGTTCACTATCTACCCTTACACTTCAAAATATATATAATAGGGAGATGAAAGGTACATGGAATGAAAATCAAAGAGCCCCAATTTCAAAGGCTAGGACTCACAAACTGAGCACTGGAATGACATCTGTGACCTTGACATGCATTTTTAAAGTAAATCTAATCTTCCGTGTTGGAACATCTAATCCCAGTAATAAGTTATTACTACTTTAGTAATTCATATTTTGGGCTCCATAACATTTGATGGGTGTTTGTGAAGTGCTTTGAAATGCTTAGATCGGAGGAAGCCTCAGACAATCCACCCTGAAAGTTACAATTATATCTGCTTGCCACAGAGGTAAATGGAGGCACATTCAGATGAAGGTCAGACAGGGAGCTATTGGCAGAGTCAGAAATATACCCCAATTTAATATTTAAAAAGCTACTGCAACCTTGGAAAATTGACAGACTTGTAATTCCTTTGGAGAACTATTATCCTCAAGTATAAAAAAGCCGCAGTTCAAGTAGATCACAAAATTAGCCAGATTTTTATTCTTAACGCTGAGATTCAAGGATGCAAAAATTTTTTAACCAGACTTGTTGCTAACCTTGTCTTGTAACACCGTGTAACGCGGATCAACCTAGACCTCAGCCTGTGGTCAGAAGTATTGGGTTGTATTTCTCTTTCTGCAACTGACACCCATATGACCTTCACCTCAACATGCCTCCTTTTTTAGGCCTATCAAACGTAAAGAGTACGGATGTTAAGGTTGGAAGTTCTTCAGTGTCCTTAAACCTCAAGATTTCAAAACGCCTCAAAAACACTCGCTGGTGTTTGACACATGCAAAAGATTGTAGTCAATACATTGTTGTGACGATTAGACGCCACTGCACCGAGTCGTATAGTCACTTTCAACAAAATGGAGGCCAAGGTCTCTCATGTCATTCCCTTCATCGGGTCATGATTTAAGGCCACACAATTTGGGGCTATTTCATTTTCATTCATATGTAGTTTTGAATTTGGTATTTCCTAAAAACCATGCAGGGTAGAATGGCCCAGTCCAGTTGCTAGCAGCTTCAAGGAGCTGACCGGTGAGCAGTGCCCTAGCTCTGAAGTGGTGATCAGACCCTCACCGGTTCTTGTGACCCTCCCAGGACCAATTCTCCACAATTTCCCTCCTAAGAGCCAAGTGGGACCAGAGAAGCCCCTGTGGTCAGAGCCGGTTTTGGGGTTTTATTGGATTTTTGACGGATTTTTTTATTGCAAAGTGAAGGTGCTCTCCTGGCGTACATCAGCTTGGTTGCTTCACCTTCAAAGAGGCGGAGGACCTTAAAATCAAAGCAAGACCCTTCTGCCTTCTTCCCTGCATATGTAACCCACTCTTGGGGATATTTTTCACATGTTACACAACATTCTGGTTCAGGCAGGAATGTTTTCTCCAGGATGCCCTATGGCTGGTCAGGCATTATGTCAAATCTCATCCCCCAGCCATCTCCTCCATCACCAAGAATGTCACATTTTCCTCTCTCCTGGGTTTCTTGCTGGGCTCAGTCAGCTGCATTGTCTTGCAAGATCTCAGTTCCTTGACTGCTCATGGATGGAGAGATGGTTTCTGGTAGAGCAGAGGTACCAAGACTTAATTTAAAATCTTTTTGTAAAAGAGCACTGCTTCCTTTCTCTCTTTGCCATCCCTCCCCTCGACCCATAAGCAAATCTGCTCTAGGCAGCCCTTTGAGACAGCATTGGTGACCCAAGGGGAGGTCCATTGTTAGGTCAAGTTTTACTCACCATAGGTAAGATTCACCCCTGGGCAGACGGCCATCACAAAGGCCCATGCTCCACTTAAGTCCCTGCTAAGACCAAGCTCGAAAGTTTAAAATGGGACTAACATTGTTCACAGGTATTGTACTATCCCCCTGCCAAAGGGTGAATTTCAGTCTTAAAGTCTTGACAGGAAACATTCTGGATGATTCCCATTGATTTCAAAGGGAATTGGATCTGACCTGCTGGGAATGTAGGTGATTAGAATGAAGAAAAATGGTTCCCTGCTTCCTACCATGTTTAGAATGAACTGCCTCATGCCCCTAATCATGACCAGCACGAATTGAAAGGACCAAACTGGATTCCTTAAATAACACCCACCTCTTCTACTGGTGCTTCTCAGGATCACCTTGACATTCATTCTTATTGCAGAACCTGTAAAGTCAGTAAAATGACAAAAAGAAATGCAGTTGGCCTGTAGAATTTTAAAATGAAAGACGTGCATGTCACACCCTCTGAGGCTGAGATTAGCCCAGTAATCACCAACAGTGAGGAAAACAGCTCCATCCAAAGAAGGATTTAGCAAGGCAATCAAGTTTGTTTGGTCACTAATTAGGACCTCCTCCACAAACAGCGTCGCAGATCCTCCAGGCTGTCCTAGGAACTGTATAAAAGTGCTCTCGACTCTGCACTCTTCTAAACACTTCTGTGGACTTCATCTCCTTAGTGAACTCGGTAAGTCCAATTCAACTCAATCTCTTTCTAACCCCAGAGATTTCACAGTCGGGCCTCTTTTCATTTCAAGTGGAATCTTGCATGTACTCACTGTGATTTTTACTTATTTATTAATTACAGTTATGCTTATATATATATATGTATATATATATATAATATTACAGATATATCAATTGATAATATTAATTATAAAATTATTTTTATTGTATTTATTTATTTGTATCTATAGTGTGTCATTACTAAGTGACAGGAGCTGGCGGATTTATGATTTGAAGCTAAAGGAGGGATTTTAAGAACAACATATACAATTGTGAAACGTATTTCCCATTAACTAGAGAAAGAATTAGGGCATTTAAACTTTAAAAAGTCCCTTAGCTACCTTTCACTTAGCTGGTTTAGGAAGAAACTTTCCCAGGTTAGTCCACAAAAGGCCACTTCAGTGCTCATCTATTTTATTCTAAAGCAGCTGTTACTCCTCACTACTGGAGACACGAGAATGGATGGAGCTGAGAAGCGCTGTGCTCCTGTCACGAAATTCCTATGTTCTCCTGAGCAGAAATACCCATTGCAAGTGCTTCTCCTCCGATGGTGTAATTTCATGTCGCTCCATGGAAGTCAGTGGACCTGAACCCATTTTTTCCCAGCTGAGGAGTTTGCCTTTAGTGATTTGTTAGGAGAAAAGCAAAGTTTCTGTTTATTCATCAGCACGTTTTGGTGACTCCCAAGGTTTGGAAAACCAACGTCTGATAGCAGACCCCACTGGTTTGCATGCAAATGTTAAATCCTCAAACGAAAGGAAGTGATTACCATGATCCCAGCCATGTTCTCTTTGAGAAATGTCTAAAATGGTCCCAGAATCCCAGGTGTCCGTATGGAAATAGTTACACTTATTCTAGTCGGTGTTTTTCAGACAAAGTCATTGAGAGGGGATCAAGGGGCCGGTTGGGAGGGAAGTTTACTGCGAGCAGAGAAGAGGTGTAGAAAGAGAAAATAGTGACAACTACATGACCACACAAAAAGAGACTAAGTCCACTTCTTCTCTCTCTCTCGAGCCCCCTGCAGACCTCAATACAATTGTAACCGAGCTCTGAAGCCTTTCTTCCACCAGTCCTTGTACCTTGTCTCATCTCTAGTCCCTGTTGTGTGTTTCAGGTTTACCTCCATCCCAGAAAGATGACTTTCTCCAGCCTGTGCTATCCAGAATGCGGGGTGGCCCGACCCAGTCCAGTCACTGGCAGCGCCAACGAGCCATGCGTTAGGCAGTGCCCTGACTCCGAAGTGGTGATCAGACCCTCACCGGTTGTCGTGACCCTCCCCGGACCAATTCTCAGCAATTTCCCTCAACAGAGCGAAGTGGCAGCTGTAGGAGCACCTGTGGTCGGAGCCGGTTTCGGAGGCTCCTATGGTTTGGGGGGATTGTACGGCTATGGAGGCCATTACGGAGGATTGTACGGTTTAGGGAGATTAGGTGGTTACGGCGGCCGTTTCGGATATGGGGGATTATTGGGCAATGGGGGATACTGTGGTTACCCAGGTCTTTATGGTTATGGGGGATTATGGGGAAATGGGGGACACTGCGGTTACCCGGGCCTTTACGGTTATGGGGGATTATGGGGATATGGGGGACACTGCGGTTTCCCGGGCCTTTATGGTTATGGGGGATTAAGTGGTTCCGGGGTATCCTGCCATAGATACCTCAGTGGAAGGAGTGGGCCATGTTAAACTCACCAGGAGTATTCATGGAAGAAGGAAGAACCAGGAAATGAACAGCAAGATATAGATTCACCACTGATCTTTTGGGCATGGATTTCAGAAGTGCTGTGCAAACATGGCTCCTGTTGAACTCGGTGGGAGCTGTGTGTGCTCAGCACCTTGGGCTGATAGCTGTGCTGCATTTCTACTGTTACGCTTTATGACTCTTTCTGCCAAGGCTTTCCCAACCAAGTGTTGATTCTCTTTTTCTCTTGAGGACTCATTCTGAACTACACACAGGCTGTCTACATTGAGCCTGCAGTGTGAAGGAAACAGAGGCCTTAAGATAGGCATCATTTACGTTCATGATCACTCTAAGTCCCTCTCAAGGAGAATTAGGCCCTAGATGTTCTATCCTTTTTATGAATACGTACCTTTAGCAATTCACTTTAACCTTTGCTACTTCACATGTCTAATGGAGAAGTTGCATAGTCTCTGCTTCTATATTCCTTTGTCTCATTTCACACCCGACTGGGGTTAAAAAAAAAAGAACGTAAAATGGTTTCAAAAGGGGACTTGTTTGTCAACCTCTGGAGCTGCAACAAAGCACAAAGAACATCTTGTGTGAAATACATCCCACTGACGCAGGTGATGGGTCAGAGCCCTTCTAGTAACACTGGAAATACATTTTTTCCGCTCTGTAGAATTTCTTCCTGTAACTGTGTACTGCCAATTTCATTTGCATTAAAAACTCTGCTGCATCATAATATCAGTCTTCTGGTTCTCTTTGTTTCTTTGTCCTTTTTAAAAAATTGCATATGAGCAGGAGGGCCTGTGTGGTTAAAGGGGCCATATGGTTGTGGGAGAAAATATTGTTGGGGGGATTCTGATGGGGTCATCCGTACCTTAATGGAACCTGTGGGCCATGCTAAATCGAGCAGGCATATGCATGGGAACAGCAGGAAATGAACGGCAAGATACAGATTCACGTCTGATCGCACAGGCCTGGCTTTGAGAAGTGTTGACTACACCCAACTCAGTGTGAAATAATGAGAGAGCTGCATTTCATCACCACCGCTGCAAACATTCCCAATGTTTCCCATGTTACCCTATATGGGTATCCTCGAATGCCTTCCTAGCTATGGGCTTCCTCTATTATAAACCTAGTGGGTCTCATTCTCAACTACACGATGGATTTTACACCACACTCTAAAGTACAAATGAAGCAGGAGACATAATGTGTACTTTACCTACATCTACCCTGACTTGAATGCCTCTTTCTCATACTAGAGCACCGTCAAAAGGATTTAGTGTCAATGAGAATTAGGCTAAGTGATCTCCTAGCCATGAATATGGACCGTTTCTTTCTGCCTTTTATCTTTCTAACGAGCTGCATAACAGAGAAGGTCTTTGAACCTCTGCTTTTATTGTGTTTTGTTTTAGTTGAGAGTGACCAGGTGAGACAAGTCATTAAAAATAGTGGCAAACTCTACAACTGCTATAAAGAAGTAAGACAACTGTGTGAGAAATACACCACATTGGAGCTGGGGATAGGATATGGTCGTTCATGAAACCGTGACAATGTAGTCTTGCTTCTCTATTTCTTTCTCCTTTTTCTTTTTTTGAAATCTTGAGTTCTAAGGACACTGAAGAACTTCCAGCTTTAACATCCGTACTCTTTACGTTTGATAGGCCTAAAAAAAGAGGCATGTTGAGGTGAAGGTCATATGGGTGTCAGTTGCAGAAACAGAAATACAACCCAATACTTCTGACCACAGGCTGAGGTCTAGGTTGATCTGTGTTACATGGTGTTGCAAGACAAGGTTAGTAACATGTCTGGTTAAAATTTTGTGCATCCTTGGATCTCAGGATGAACAATAAAAAACTGGCTAATATTGTGATCTACTTGCACTGTGGCTTTTTTATACTTGAGGATAATAGTTCTCCAAAGGAATTACATGTCTCTCAATTTTCCAAGGTTGCAGTAGCTTTTTAAATATTAAATTGGGGTATATTTCTGACTCTGCCAATAGCTCCCTGTCTGACCTTCACCCGAATGGGCCTCCATTTACCTCTGTGGCAAAGAGGCATAATTGTAACTTTCAGGTTGGATTTTCTGAGGCTTCCTCCAATCTCAGCATTTCAAAGCACTTCACAAACACTCATCAAGTGTTATGCAACCCAAGAGATGAATTACTAAAGTAGTAATAATTTATTACTGGGATTAGATGTTCCAACACGGAAGATTAGATTTACTTTAAAAATGCATGTCAAGGTCACAGATTGTCATTCCGGTGCTCAGTTTGTGAGTCCTAGCCTTTGACATTGGGGCTCTTTGATATTCATTCCATATATCTTTCATCTCCGTATTATATATATTTTGAAGTGTAAGGGTAGATACTGAACCAGTGTAAAAGGGAACAGTTCCATGAACTTCCAATTGAAGGAATGCACTTTAGCTAGCCCGGGTTAGAGAAACCTTGGGAGTGCATCTCTCTATTGGGAGTTCCTCTCTCTATCCATACTCGGCACCTCAACCCCTGGTGCTCACAGCCAGGAGGGATGTGTGAACCTCTGACTGGGAGAGGCTACCCCTAGGCCCGCCCCCTCCACCAATGGCCCTCCACTTCCGCCCGAGGCCCTGCAGGAGCCAATTCCCACCTCCCCAAGCCAAGAGCTGCCCCCCACCAGTGTGGCCACCGACCCAGTTCCGCGGCTAGCCCCCCAGACCCGAAGGAGTGCCGGGAGCGCGGAGGTGCGCGGCCTCTGCCTCCCTAGTCAAGGGAGGGAAAGGTGGGCAGCGCACTGCCCCAGCCCCTGAGTGCGGAAGGCCATGAGACGAGCTGCCCCAGCCATTTAGTGAGGAAGGGTGGGTGGCAAGTGGTTCCCGCCGCCCCAGCCCAGTGGGAGGACTGGAGCAGCAATTGTACGTAGGGAGTGTCGCAGAAGGGGACGGGGTCACCCTTGTCTGTTTGGGGAGGCAAAACCTGCCCCTGCCTATGCAACCTGCCACCCGTGCTCAAAGCCAACGTATAGGGAAACCAATGGGAAACATCAGGTACTGCATCTCCACCCATGAGCAGCCAAGAGAACTGTGTCTTGTGAGAGACTTCAGCTAATGAAGAAAAGGAAGAAGCACAACGCTGACAGTTAAGGATACCTTCTTCAACCATCAGAGAGCTGTGGGATGAGACTGGATTCATTGGAAGTTTGACCAACCTAGAGCATTCTGCAAGACCCGTCTCCCACACCAAGCTTTTCAGCCACAATTAGAATGAAAATACACCCGCACCAGGATTTCTTCTAGCCCGAGCAGCACTAAATGCTTCCCTCAGTTGTAAGCCCAGAACGTCATTGCAGTCTGTGGAGCTGTACTGATGTCCAGTGGCTCAGTATCTGCCTCTTGAGCTCTGTAAAGGAATGTTTACCTAGAAAGGGAAATGCAAAGCTTTACTGAATGAAAATCAAACAGCCCCAAATTCGGAGGCTGGGAATCATCCACTGACTATTGGCATAACCTGAGAAACCTTAACATGGATTTGTTTAATCCAGCGTTTCTCAAAGGAGGCCACCGGTGGATTTTTTTGCAGCTACGTCAGCCTCAAGAGCATGGGCGGGATTGTGGGGGTGCAAAGCAGCAGCCCCTTCTGGCAGCGCCCACCTGTTCCTGCTGAGTAGCTCTTACGAAAGATGCGCCGCATTGGTGTTTGTAATGGGATTGCCAGCAGGGGTCAGGGTCCTGCACCTCACAGACTCCTCGGGAGCTCTGGGAAGCACCTCTGGAGACATGTGGGGTCCGTGTCCGCGGCACGTGACGCAGCTCTTGTTAGTGGACGTGGGTGCATCATTTGAATGTTGGGCCTCTCTCCTGCTCCCTCCTGCATGGGACACGGGGAGCCTGGGACTCTGCAGGCACCGGTGAGTTCCCTGTCCACCATCCCCAGGACAGGTTCTCGGTGAAGGCCACCAAAAAAATTGTTTTGAGAACCCTTGAATCCTAATCCATAATTTGGGAGCAGCTAATCCCACAGAAAAATTCTGCTATTAAAATAATAGAACCCTGTGCACACACACAACTTTACTGAGGCTGCAGTGCTTTGAAGTCCTTTGATTTGAGGAAGCCTCTGATCATCGAGCATAATATCACTATGAGATCTGGCTTATGTGGAGGTGAACAAGCACCTTGAGGTGAAGGTTACACAGGGAGCAAGTGGGAGAGTCAGCAATAAAACCAGTCATAGTGATTATCACCCCAGGCTCATCACTGCTGCTGAACTGCACTAATTTAGGACTGAATATTGCACAGACACTCTGTGATTCTAAAGAGTGGAAAGGGTTTGGGTTTTTTTCAATTTTTTTCTCGTATCGAGGTGCAGGCCTTGGTTTCTTCTTTGTTTGCTTTCTTCTCCTTTCATAAGACAGGTTTTCCATTCCTCGGATCATCCTAGTAGCTCTTCTCTGTACCTGTTCCAGTTTGAATTCATCCTTCTTGATGTAAGCAGAGTCAGGATGAGCTCTATCCTGACATCTGGTGGTGAATTATGGGAAGTGTGGAAAAGAACTCCAGGGGCTGATCTTGTTTGCATAGGCACATCCACCCGCCTGGCATGAAACAACAGCAACTCAAGGTGGTTACTTTGGCTGGTGTGGGAACCCCAGTTTCTCTGTTATTGGGGCAGGAAGAATAAAGTTTTGTTACCCTGATTCTGTGAATCAAGGCCAGTGGAACTGTTGTATGATAGAAGGATCGAGTGAGTCCTTCACCATTACCTAAGTAGCACTTGCTTGACAAGGGGCATGGGTTACAAAACCCAGTGAATGGAGAAAGGATGGGGATAGGTATTTGTACCTGATGGTATGGGCCTCTCTGAGGGTTTGAAACACCAATTGCACTATCTCCTCTCTCCACTGTTGAATATCAGAGCTAACTTTGATTCCATTAGGAGTCTAGTTACAGGCTTCGGAGCTGAATTCACTTTGGGCCAATGGTGCACTAGCACTGGGGCTCCCCTACTATGAGCTGAAATTGCTAAGAGCTGAAATCACACAAGAGCTAAAGTTATTAAGAGCTGAGATCACTGAGTGCTGTGTTAACTAGTGGGGGAGCCTGAAGATATATTGCTAAGCGGCTGGCGGAGCAGTTAGCAGAGTGGAGCCTTGCGGAGATGGTTGGAGCGGAGCTGAGTGGCTCACAGGTCGGTGAGTGGAGCGGAGCGGCTGGAGGAACAGCTAGCAGAGCAGAGCGGAGCCTTGTGGGAGTGGCCCAAGGGACGGCTGAAGTGGAGCAGAGCTGAGCGGCTCACAGGTCGGTGAGCAGAGCGGAGCAGCTGCCAGAGCAGTTCGTGGGACAGCAGGAGTGGCTCGTGGTGAAGGCTGTGGCGGAACCCCACGGAGAGGCAGCCGGTCAGCCTCGGATCACGTAAGGTGCCCCTTAACACCCTGCGCGTGCCCCCCCCTTTGAACTCTGGGGCTGCACTGACCAGGCACAGAGACTTTGGGGGGTTGTTGGACTTTTGGGACTTTGGTGATCCTTGGGTT
This sequence comes from Chrysemys picta bellii, assembly GCF_011386835.1. NCBI lineage: Eukaryota > Metazoa > Chordata > Testudines > Emydidae > Chrysemys > Chrysemys picta. The sequence continues at coordinate 4,349,837 of NC_088791.1, forward strand.
GCTGGTTTCAAGAACCAACGGGAAAGGACACAGCCCAATTTGCTGGGGTGGGTTTTTTGCTCATGGTTTGTGTATGAATCCTGTTTGTGGTGTTTTTGCAATTTAATGCTGATGTCGTTTACCTCATGTTATTAAATATTTTCTGTTACACTCAGACTCCGTGCTTGCAAGAGGGGAAGTATTGCCTCTTAGAGGTACCCAGGGGGTGGTATGTAATTGTCCCAGGTCACTGGGTGGGGGCTCGAGCCAGTTTTGCATTGCGTTATTGAAACGGAACCCCTAGATACAGAACCCGGCCCTTGTTGCTGCCAACTTAGATGGGCCGAAGGGTTACATTAAACATGGGAGACCAGAACTGCACACAATATTCCAGATGAGGTCTCACCAGTGCCTTGTATAACGGTACTAACACCTCCTTATCTTTACCGGAAATACCTCGCCTGATGCATCCCAAGATCGCATTAGCTTTTTTAACGACCATATCACATTGGCGGCTCATAGTCATCCTGTGATCAACCAATACTCCGAGGTCCTTCTCCTCTGTTACTTCCAAATGACGTGTCCCCAATTTATAACCAAAATTCTTGTTATTATTCCCTAAATGCTCAGTAATAAAAAGATTAAATAAGATTGGTCCAAAAACCGATTCCTGAGGAACTCCACTAGTAACCTCCTTCCAGCCTGACAGTTCACCTTTCAGTATGACCCGTTGTAGTCTCCCCTTTAACCAGTTCCTTATCCACCTTTCAATTTTCATATTGATCCCCATCTTTTCCAATTTAGCTAATAATTCCCCATGTGGAACTGTATCAAATGCCTTACTGAAATCGAGGTAAATTAGATCCACTGCATTTCCTTTGTCTAAAAAATCTGTTACCTTCTCAAAGAAGATCAGGTTGGTTTGTCGTGATCTACCCTTTGTAAAACCATGTTGTATTTTGTCCCAATTACCATTGACCTCAATGTCCTTAACTACTTTCTCCTTCAAAAATTTTTCCAAGACCTTGCATACTACAGATGTCAAACTAACAGGCCTATAGTTACTCAGATCACTTTTTTTCCCTTTCTTAAACATAGGAACTACGTTAGCAATTCTCCAGTCGTACGGTATAACCCCTGAGTTTACTGATTCATTAAAAATTCTTGCTAATGGGCTTGCAATTTCATGTTCCAGTTCCTTTAATATTCTTGGATGAAGATTATCTGGGCCCCCCGATTTAGTCCCATTAAGATGTTAGAGTTTTGCTTCTACCTCGGATGCAGTAATGTCTACCTCCATATCCTCATTCGTCATCCTACCATTATCCCTAAGCTCCTCATTAGCCTCATTAAAGACTGAGGCAAAGTATTTGTTTAGATATTGGGCCACGCTTAGAATATCCTTAACCTCCACTCCATCCTCAGGGTTTAGTGATCCCACTTCTTCTTTCTTTGTTTTCTTCTTATTTATATGGCTATAGAACCTTTTACTATTGGTTTTAATTCCCTTTGCAAGGTCCAACTCTGCATGGCTTTTGGCCTTTCTCACTTTATCCCTACATGTTCTGACCTCAATAAGGTAGCTTTCCTTGCTGATCCCTCCCATCTTCCACTCCTTGTAGGCTTTCTGCTTTTTCTTAATCACCTCCCTGAGATGCTTGCTCATCCAGCTTGGTCTACAATTCCTGCCTATGAATTTTTTCCCCTTTCTTGGGATGCAGGCTTCTGAGAGTTTCTGCAACTTTGACTTGAAGTAATTCCAGGCCTCCTCTGCCTTTAGATCCACAAGTTCTTCAGTCCAATCCACTTCCCTAACTAATTTCCTTAATTCTTTAAAGTTAGCCCTTTTAAAATCAAAACCCTAGTCCCAGATCTATTTTTGTTTATGCTTCCATCTAGTTTAAACTGAATTAGCTCATGATCACTCTGTGACGAAGTGGGGGATTTTCTTGTTTTTTTCTTGTTTTCGGTGGGGTTTCAATGGTTTGGATGCGGAGGGGGTGGGACTCAGTTTCCCTAGGTGTTACTGGTTTAACGAGGTGAGGGGAGAGGGAGTTTGTTGTTACAGAGGACTGAAGAGGGAACGTGGGACCCCAGCCAATGGCCTGGAGGATGGAGACCCCAGCGACCGGTGACCTGAGACCCTGACCCGGGGACCCAGCTCAGGAGTTGCAGCCAGTTCTGGCCAGTGGGAGAATAATGGCCTGCAGAGTGAGGACCCAGTGACCGAACCAGCTGGTTCCAGCCAGAGGACAGAAGCGAGGAGAGGAGGCCACAGTTTACGAGCCTGTTTACCTGGAGAGAAGACAATGGACAGAGGCAGGGCTTGGGGGCGGGGATCTCAGATGCCCAACTGGGAATCAGGGGGGCTCCGGGCTGGAGGGGGGGGCAGTCAGAGCCCTATTATTATTACTAGCACTTGTCCTCCAGTCTATATCTAGGAAGTTAAAGTATCCCATGATCACGCAATTCCCATAAGTATTTACTTCATTAAAAACATTAAAGAGGTCTCCATCCAAATCGGATCCAGGCGGTCTCTAGCACACCCCAAGCAGTATTTCAGGGGAGGCTCTAGTACCTTTCTTTCCCAATGTGATTTTTGCCCAGACAGACTCTGTCTTATCCATTCCATCACTTCTTCTTTCTTTACAGTCTACCTCATCATTGATATACAATGCTATTCCACCACCTTTGCCTTTATTTCTGTCTTTCCTAAACAGCACACAGCCTTCAATACCAGTACTCCAGTCATGACTACTATTCCACCATGTTTCTGTTATCCCTACAATATCCATATAGTGTAACATGGGAAACATTGGGCATGTTTGCAGAGGTGCTGATGAAATGCAGCTCTCTCATTATTTCACACTGAGTTCGGTGTACTCAACGCTTCTCAAAGCCAGGCCTGTGCGATCAGACGTGAATCTGTATCTTGCTGTTAATTTCCTGCTGTTCCCATGCATATGCCTGCTCGATTTAGCATGGCCCACAGGTTCCATTAAGGTACCGATGATCCCATCAGAATCCCCCCTAACCCTATTTTCTCCCACAACCATATGGCCCCTTTAACCACAGAGGCCCTCCTGCCCATATGCAATTTTAAAAAATGGACGAAGAAACAAAGAGAACCAGAAGACAGATATTATGATGCAGCAGAGATTTTAATGCAAATAAAATTGGCAATACACAGTTACAGGAAGAAATATTACAGAGCGGAAAAAATATATTTCTAGTGTTTCAAGAAGGGCTCTGACTGATCACCTGCGTCAATGGGATGTATTTCACACAAGATGTTCTTTGTGCTTTGTTGCAGCTCCAGAGGTTGACAAACAAGTCCCCTTTTGAAACCATTTTATGTTCTTTTTTTTTTTTTACCCCAGTCAGGTGTGAAATGAGACAAAGTAAACTAGAAGCAGAGACAACGCAACTTCTCTATTATACATGTGAAGTAGCAAAGGTTAAAGTGAGTTGCTAAAGGTATGTATTGATAGAAAGGATAGAACATGTAGGGCCTAATTCTCCTTGAGAGGGACTTAGAGTGATAATGAATATAAATGATGCCTATCTCAAGGCCTCTGTTTCCTTCACACTGCATGTGTAAAAAACCTGTGTATAATTCAGAATGAGTCCAAAAGAGAATCAGCACTTGCTTGGGAAAGCCTTGGCAGAAAGAGTCATAAAGCGTAACATTAGAAATGCACCATGGCTATCAGACCAAGGTGCTGAGCACACACAGCTCCCACCGAGTTCAACTGGAGCCATGTTTGCACAGCACTTCTGAAAGCCATGCCCAAAAGATCAGGGGTGAATCTGTATCTTGCTGTTCATTTCCTGGTTCTTCCTTCCATGAATATTCCTGGTGAGTTTAACATGGCCCACTCCTTCCACTGAGGTACCTATGGCAAGATACCCCGGAACCACTTAATCCCCCATAACCGTAAAGGCCCGGGTAACCGCAGTGTCCCCCATATCCCCATAATCCCCCATAACCATAAAGACCTGGGTAACCACAGTATCCCCCATTGCCCAATAATCCCCCATATCCGTAACGGCCGCCGTAACCACCTAATCTCCCTAAACCATACAATCCTCCGTAATGGCCTCCATAGCCGTACAATCCCCCCAAACCATAGGAGCCTCCGAAACCAGCTCCGACCACAGGTGCTCCTACAGCTGCCACTTCGCTCTGTTGAGGGAAATTGCTGAGAATTGGTCCTGGGAGGGTCACGACAACCGGTGAGGGTCTGATCACCACTTCGGAGTCAGGGCACTGCCTAACGCACGGCTCGTTGGCACTGCCAGTGACTGGACTGGGTCGGGCCACCCCGCATTCTGGATAGCACAGGCTGGAGAAAGTCATCTTTCTGGGATGGAGGTAAACCTGAAACACACAACAGGGACTAGAGATAAGAGAAGGTACAAGGACTGGTGAAGAAAGGCTTCAAAGCTCGGTTACAATTGTATTGAGGTCTGCAGGGGGCTCAAGAGAGAGAGAAGAAGTGGACTTAGTCTCTTTTTGTGTGGTCATGTAGTTGTCACTATTTTCTCTTTCTACACCTCTTCTCCGCTCGCAGTAAACTTCCCTCCCAACCGGCCCCTTGATCCCCTCTCAATGACTTTGTCTGAAAAACACCGACTAGAATAAGTGTAACTATTTCCATGATGGACACCTGGGATTCTGGGACCATTTTAGACATTTGTCAAAGAGAACATGGCTGGGATCATGGTAATCACTTCCTTTTGTTTGAGGATTTAACCTCTGCATGCAAACCGGTGGGGTCTGCTATCAGACGTTGGTTTTCCAAACCTTGGGAGTCACCAAAACTTGCTGATGAATAAACAGAAACTTTGCTTTGCTCCTAACAAATCAGTAATGCCAAACTCCTCAGCTGGGAAAAAATGGGTTCAGGTTCACTGACTTCCATAGAGCAACATGAAAATACACCATCGGAGGAGAAGCACCTTCAATGGGTATTTCTGCTCAGGAGAACATAGGAATTGCTTGACTGGAGCACAGCGCTTCTCAGCTTCATCCATTCTCATGTCTCCAAGAGTGAGGAATAACAGTTGCTTTAGAATAAAATAGATGAGCACTGAATTGGCCTTTTGTGGACTAACCTGGGAAAGTTTCTTCCTAATCCAGCTAACTGAAAGGTGGCTAAGGGACTTTTTAACTCTCTAGTTAATGGGAAATACGTTTCACAATTGCATTTGTTGCTCTTAAAATCCCTCCTTTAGTTTCAAATCATAAATCCACCAGCTCCTGTAACTGAATAATGACATACAATATATAAAAATAAATAAAATAAAAATAATTTTATAACTAATAAATAATATATATTATAGATATTTATTAATTACATTTAGGTTTATATATATATAATAGTATAACACATTATATATATAAATAATAATAACACAGCGAGTACATGGAATATTCTTCCTTAAATGAAAAGAGGCCTGACTGTGAAATTTCTGGGGTTAGAAAGAGATTGAGTTGAATTGGACTTACCGAGTTCACTAAGGAGATGAAGTCCGGAGAAGTGTTTAGAAGCGTGCTGAGGCGAGAGCACTTTTATACAGTTCCTAGGACAGCCTGGAGGATCTGCGACGCTGTTTGTGGAAGAAGTCCTAATTAGTTACCAAACAAACTTAATTGCCCTGCTAAATCCTTCTTTGGATGGAGCTGTTTTCCTCATTGTTGGTGATTACTGGGCTAATCTCAGCCTCAGAGGGCGTGACATGCACGTTACACTCTTCAGCTGTCTTTTCTCTTAAAATTGTACAGGCCAACTGCATTTCTTTTTGTCATTTTACTGACTTTATAGGTTCTGCAATGAGAATGAATGTCAAGGTGATCCTGAGAAGCATCAGTAGAACAGGTGGGTGTCATTTAAGGAATCCAGTTTGGTCTTTTCAATTCATGCTGGTCGTGATTAAGAGCACGAGAAAATTCATTCTAAACATGCTAGGAATCAGGGAACCATTTTTCTCCATTCTAACCACCGACATTCCCAGCAGTTCAGATCCAATTCCCTTTGAAATCCAGGGCCGGCTTTAGGACCTGCGGGGCCCAGTTCTGCGGTCTGGGTCTTCGGTGGCACTTCGGCGGCAGGGGGTCTGCTCCGCGTCTTCCATGGCACTGAAGTACCCCCGCCGCCGAAATGCTGCTGAAGACCCCGGAGCGGACCCCATGCCCACCGCCCAAATGCCACCGGAGTGGACCACTGCCGGGTGAGCCTAAGGAGTGGGGGCCTCTTAGGCTCGGGCGCGAGGCTTTCTTACCCACGGGGCCCAATTCCGGGGAATTGGAGGAATCAGCCTAAAGCCGGCCCTGCTGAAATCAATGGGAATAATTCATTGTCCCCAATATGTTTCCTGTCATGACTTTAAGTCTCAACTTCACCATTTGGCAGGGGATAGTACAATGACTGTGAACAATGTTAAGTCCCTGCTAAGACCGAGTTTGAAAGTTTAAAATGGGACTAAGTGGAGCATGGGCCTTTTTGATGGCCGTCTGCACAGGAGTGAATCTTACCTTTGGTGAGTAAAAACTGACCTAACATTGGACCTCCCCTTGGGTCACCAATGCTATTTCAAAGGGCTGCCTAGAGCAGATTTGCTCAGGGGTTGAGGGGAGGGATGGCAGAGAGAGAAAGGAAGCAGTGCTCTTTTACAAAAAGATTTTAAGTTAAGTCTTGGAACCTCTGCTCTACCAGAAACCATCTCTCCATCCATGAGCAGTCAAGGAACTGAGATCTTGCAAGACAATGCAGCTGACTGAGCCCAGCAAGAAACCCAAGAGTGGGTTACATATGCAGAGAAAAGGGCAGAAGGGTCTTATTTTGATTTTAAGGTCCTCCGCCTCTTTGAAGGTGAAGCAACCAAGCTGATTTACACCAAGAGAGCACCTTCATTTTCCAATAAAAAAATCCGTCAAAAATCCAATGAGCCCCCAAAACCGGCTCTGACCACAGGGGCTCCTATGGTCCCACTTGGCTCTGAGGAGGGAAATTGTGGAGAATTGGTCCTGGGAGGGTCACAAGATCCGGTGAGGGTCTGATCACCACTTCAGAGCTAGGACACTGCTTACCGGTCAGCTCCTTGAAGCTGCTAGCAACTGGACGGGGCCATTCTACCCTGCACGGTTTTTAGGAAATACCAAATTCAAAACTACATATGAATGAAAATGAAATAGCCCCAAATTGTGTGGCCTTAAATCATGACCCGATGAAGGGAATGACACGAGAGACCTTGGCCTCCATTTTGTTGAAAGTGACTATACGACTCGGTGCAGAGGCGTCTAATCGTCACAACAATGTATTGACTACAACCTTTTGCACATATCAAACACCAGCGAGTGTTTTTGAGGGGCTTTGAAATCTTGAGTTCTAAGGACACTGAAAAACTTCCAGCCTTAACATCCTTACTCTCTACGTTTGATAGGCCCCCAAAAAAGAGGCATGTTGAGGTGAAGGTCATATGCGGGTCAGTTGCAGAAGCAGAAATACAATCCAATACTTCTGACGCATCCTACCACAGGCTGAGCTCTAGGGTGATCCGTGTTACACGGTGTTACAAGACAAGGTTAGTAACAAGTCTGGTTAAAAATTTTTTGCATCCTTGGATCTCAGCGTCAAGAATAAAAACCTGGCTAATATTGTGATATATTTGAACTGTGGCTTTTTTATACTTGAGGATAATAGTTCGCCAAAGGAATTACAAGTCTGTCAATATTCCAAGGTTGCAGTAGCCTTGTAAATATGAAGTTGGGGTATATTTCTGACTCTGCCAACATATCCCTGTCTGACCGTCACCTGAATGTGCCTCCATTTACCTCTGTGCCAATCAGGTAGAATTGTAACTTTCAGGGTGGATTGTCGGAGGCTTCTTCCTGTCTAAGCATTTCAAAGCACTTCACAAACACTCATCAAGTGTTATGCAGCCCAAAAGATGAATTACTAAATTAGTAATAACTTATTACTGGGATTAGATGTTCCAACACGGAAGATTAGATTTACTTTAAAAATGCATGTCAAGGTCACAGATGTCATTCCAGTGCTCAGTTTGTGAGTCCCAGCCTTTGAAATTGGGGCTCTTTGATTTTCATTCCATATACCTTTCATCTCCCTATTATATATATTTTGAAGTGTAAGGGTAGATAGTGAACCAGTGTAAAAGGGAACAGCTCCATGAACTTCCAATTGAAGGAATGCACTTTAGCTAGCCTGGGTTAGAGAAACCTTCTTGGGAGTGCATCTCTCTATTGGGAGCTCATCTCTCTATCCATACTCGGCACCTCCTGGTGCTCAGAGCCATGGGTGATGCGTGAACCTCCGACTGGGAGAGGCTACCCTCTGCCCCGCCCCTTCCGCCAAGGGTCCTCCACTTCTGCCCTAGGCCCTGCGGGAGCCAATTTCCGCCCCCCCTGAAGCCGAGAGCTGCCCCCACCACTGCGGCCACTGACCCAGTTCCATGGCTAGCCCTCCAGACCCAAAGGAGTGCCGGGAGGGCAGAGGTGCGCAGCCTCAGCCTCCCCAGCCTGGTGAGGGAAAGTTGAGTAGCTCACGGTCCCAGCCACGGAGCGCAGGATGCGGTCTGCAAGCGGCCCCAGCCTCAGAGCGCGGAAGGGTGGATGGCAAATGGCCCCAGGCTCCCCAGCCCCAGAGTGCAGGAAGATGGATGGGGAGCGGCCCGAGCCCCAAAGCAGTAGGGGGATGGACTTAGATCTGGGAGGACTGGAGAAGCAACTGTATGTAGGGAGTGTCGTGGAAGGGGGCGGGGTCACCCTTGTCTGTTTGGGGAGGCAAAACCTCCCCCTGCCTATGCAACCCGCCACCCGTGCTCAAAGCCAACGTATAGGGAAACCAATGGGAAACATCAGGTACTGCATCTCCACCCATGAGCAGCCAAGAGAACTGTGTCTTGTGAGAGACTTCAGCTAATGAAGAAAAGGCAGAAGCACAACGCTGACGGTTAAGGATACCTTCTTCAACCATCAGAGAGCTGTGGGATGAGACTGGATTCATTGGAAGTCTGACCAACCTAGTGCATTCCGAAAGACCTGTCTCGCACACAAAGCTTTTCAGCTAGAATTAGAATGATTTTTAAAGTGGAAAATACACCCCCACCAGGATTTCTTCTAACCCGAGCAGCACTAAATGCTTCCCTCAGTTGTAAGCCCAGAACGTCATTGAAGTCTAGGGAACTCTATTGACATCCACTGGCTCAGTATCTGTCTCTTGAGCTCTGTAAAGGAATGTTTACTAAGAAAGGGAAATTCAAAGCTTTACTGAATGAAAATCAAACAGCCCCAAATTCGGAGCCTGGGAATCATCCACTGACTATTGGTTTGACATCAGAAGCCTTAACAAGGATTTGTAAAGTTCATTTAATCCAGTGTTTCTCTAATGAGGCCACCAGTGGCAGCAACTGTACGTAGGGAGTGTCGCAGAAGTGGGCGGGGTCCTTGGTTGCGTGAGTCTTTGCAGGACAACGACCCAGGTTTTCGTAAGGGAAAGAAAAGTGGCCACCACATCAGATGGTTAATGCAATGTTAACTGTAGACCAGGGGCGACGGATTCTTCCTAATAGTGTGGGTGTGGCACGAGACCCTGCCCCTTCCGGGGGCCAATTCCGGCCCCTCCTCTACGGCCAAGGCACCGTCTCCCTGGCCATGCAGAAGCTGGATCCAGGCCGGGGAGCCCGGGCTCCTCCATCTTCCGGGGTAGAGGGGCCCCAAAGTAGCCCCAGACCCATGTCCCCGGCTCCCAGCCCTGCCCCCCCCCACAGGGCAGGTGAAGGGTCCACACATAGACGACCCGTGCCTACCAACAGTGGGCGGGAAGAGTGAGGACAGCGGCTTCAGCAGCATTACTGAGCATATTCAGTCCTTGTGAGCATGCTCCGTATAAGCCAAGCAGCAAATCGGTGGTGGTGGGGACCCTCCCTGCCCCCATGCTGCTCTTACCCTGAACTGGCTTCCCCTTCTGGCCTTGACTGATGGTGGAGTCACATGGGGAAGAGGAGGGGCAGGGGGCCGGGCCCACTTAACAAATGACCCCGACCCATAGTGGTTCCTTTCCCTCCCTCCTCTGTTTTATACCAAAGGTCTGCTCACAGTGCACACCCTAATCCCAGATAGAGCTGGAGTGTGGAATGTGAGAAGTTCTGTGCTGCTCCCAGCTTCTGCCCTGGGGGCAGGGAGCTTGTTTATAAACAGCGGCAGGGTGATTAAGATAACAAAAGGCTTGTCATTAAATTAAATTGATTATTACGTGATCCTGAAAGCATTGCCAGGCAATCCAGTTAAAGGATAGGAAATCAAAGGTTTGACTAAATGGTCCATTTTCAGAATGGAGAGAAGTAAATAGTGGTATCCCCCAGGGGCCTGTACTGGGATCAGCATTTCAGAGGCGTCGCCGTGTTAGTCTGTATCAGCAAAAACAACGCGGAGTCCTTGCGGCACCTTAGAGACTAACACATTTATTTGGGCATAAGCTTTCGTGGGCTAAAATCCACTTCATCAGATGCATGGAGTGGAAAATACAGGCCAGTCCTCACTTGCAATCAGCCCCCCAACCTGAAGCAAATACTCACCAACAACCGCACCCCATACAACATAAACACTAACCCAGGAACCTGTCCTTGCAACAAAGCCTGTTGCCATGTCTGTCCACATATTTATTCAAGGGACACAACAATAGGACCGAACCACATCAGCCACACCATCAGGGGCTTGTTCACCTGCACATCTACCAATGTGATATATGCCATCATGTGCCAGCAATGCCCCTCTGCCATGTACATTGGCCAAACCGGACAGTCTCTACACAAAAGAATAAATGGACACAAATCAGACATCAAGAATTATAACATTCAAAAACCAGTCGGAGAACACTTCAGCCTCCCTGGTCACTAAATAACAGATGTAAAAGTGGCAATTCTTCAACAAAAAATCTACAGACTCCAACGAGAAACTGCAGAATTGGAGTTAATTTGCAAACTGGACACCATCAAATTAGGCCCGAATCAAGACTGGGAGTGGATGGGTGTTAGGGGGCTTATTCCTTCACCCTCTCACTTCCCTGGTCCTTCTCGCATGAACAGAGAGCAACAATACCCAAAGCCGCAAACAATTCAATGTTTATTGGGGGTGAACTTCCAGCAAGCATGATTCCAGCTTCCTTCCTCAGTTTCCCCCTTCCCAGCTCTGACACCACAGAGCCATCCCTGTTCCCATTCCCCCCTTAGCAAAACATAATTCCAATTTCCCCACCTCCATTCCCTGTTCCCATTCCCCCAGCTTAGCAAAGCATGATTCCAGTTCCCCCACCCCCTGTTCCCATTCCCCCCTTACTTCCTGATTGACTGCAGACTGTATAGTAAAACTTGAGTTCCGCTTAGCTATACCTTAACCAATCATTTTACTGACATTTAACTATCCAATCCTAACATATTGTAACATGATTATTTAACCAATTATATCCCACCACCTTAATTGGTTTACACCCAACAAAATTAATTATACAGCAGACAGAAACAATCACAGAACCAGACAGAGACCATGCAAATAAACATACAAAACAATACAGAAGCGAGGATTTCACATCCCAGCTTCTTGCCAGGCAGGATGCTATCAAACTAAGTTTCCTTTTACGTCTTCTAGGCTCTTCCCTTTCTCTGGAGGTGACAGGAATATCAGGACAGGATTGTGTTCCTAACAGCCCACTAGCACCTTATTTCCAAGGGACTAGTTTGGGATGTGAGGATGTCACCGTTCACTTCTCAGCTTACGGCTGCCTCTGCTGCTTAGCCGAAGGCCTTAGCCTAAGAACCGGGCCTCAGACTGTCCCTCACACAGAGGGAGAGTGATTTTGATTCTCTCTAAGTGATAAGAAATACAAAAGACCACCTTGGCTTAACCACGAGATCTTCCGTGATCTAAAAAATAAAAAGGAGTCATATAAAAAATGGAAACTAGGGCAGATTACAAAGGATGAATATAGGCAAACAACACAGGAATGCAGGGGCAAGATTAGAAAGGCAAAGGCACAAAATGAGCTCAAACTAGCTACGGGAATAAAGGGAAACAAGAAGACGTTTTATCAATACATTAGAAGCAAGAGGAAGACCAAAGACAGGATAGGCCCACTGCTCAGTGAAGAGGGAGAAACAGTATGAGGGCAGGGGACTGGACTCGATGACCTCTCGAGGTCCCTTCCAGTCCTAGAATCTATGAATCTATGAAAGACCAAAGACCGGGTAGGCCCATTGCTCAGTGAAGAGGGAGAAACAGTAACAGGAAACTTGGAAATGGCAGAGATGCTTAATGACTTCTTTATTTCTGTCTTCACCGAGAAGTCCGAAGGAATGCCTAACATAGTGAATGCTAATGGGAAGGGGGTAGGTTTAGCAGATAAAATAAAAAAAGAACAAGTTAAAAATTACTTAGAAAAGTTAGATGCCTGCAAGTCACCAGGACCTGATGAAATGCATCCTAGAATACTCAAGGAGCTAATAGAGGAGGTATCTGAGCCCCTAGCTATTATCTTTGGAAAATCATTGGAGACGGGAGAGATTCCAGAAGACTGGAAAAGGGCAAATATAGTGCCCATCTATAAAAAGGGAAATAAAAACAACCCAGGAAACTACAGACCAGTTAGTTTAACTTCTGTCCCAGGGAAGATAATGGAGCAAGTAATTAAGGAAATCATCTGCAAACACTTGGAAGGTGGTAAGGTGATAGGGAACAGCCAGCATGGATTTGTAAAGAAAAAATCTTGTCAAACCAATCTGATAGCTTTCTTTGATAGGATAACGAGTCTTGTGGATAAGGGAGAAGCGGTGGATGTGGTATCCCTAGACTTTAGTAAGGCATTTGATATGGTCTTGCATGATATTCTTATCAATAAACTAGGCAAATACAATTTAGATGAAGCTACTATAAGGTGGGTGCATAACTGGCTGGATAACCGTACTCAGAGAGTTGTGGTTAATGGTTCCCAATCCTGCTGGAAAGGCATAACGAGTGGGGTTCCGCAGGGGTCTGTTTTGGGACCGGCTCTGTTCAATATCTTCATTAACGACTTAGATATTGGCATAGAAAGTACGCTTATGAAGTTTGCAGATGATACCAAACTGAGAGGGATTGCAACTGCTTTGGAGGACAGGGTCATAATTCAAAATGATCTGGACAAATTGGAGAAATGGTCTGAGGTAAACAGGATGAAGTTTAACAAAGACAAATGCAAAGTGCTCCACTTAGGAAGGAAAAATCAGTATCACACATACAGAATGGGAAGAGACTGTCTAGGAAGGAGTATGGCAGAAAGGGATCTAGGGGTTATAGTGGACCACAAGCTAAATATGAGTCAACAGTGTGATGCTGTTGCAAAAAAAGCAAACATGATTCTAGGATGTATTAACAGGTGTGTTGTGAGCAAGACACGAGAAGTCATTCTTCCGCTCTACTCTGCTCTGGTTAGGCCTCAGCTGGAGTATTGTGTCCAGTTCTGGGCACCGCATTTCAAGAAAGTTGTGGAGAAATTGGAGAGGGTCCAGAGAAGAGCAACAAGAATGATTAAAGGTCTTGAGAACATGACCTATGAAGGAAGGCTGAAAGAATTGGGTTTGTTTAGTTTGGAAAAGAGAAGACTGAGAGGGGGACATGATAGCAGTTTTCAGGTATTTAAAAGGGTGTCATAAGGAGGTGGGAGAAAACTTGTTCACCTTAGCCTCTAAGGATAGAACAAGAAGCAATGGGTTTAAACTGCAGCAAGGGAGGTTTAGGTTGGACATTAGGAAAAAGTTCCTAACTGTCAGGGCCTTCATTAGGCCTTTACTTACTACATTGCTACCGGTGTGGTGCTTCTGCTTTCTCCTGTTGATATCACTCGGCTGCGTGCGTGTGTTCCCTCTGTGTGCTGCCCCAGCTCTGCGCAGATAGCTGACACAGCAAACCCGACGAGAATCCCCAATAACCACAGAGTCTACTAAGATACAAAGGCACCTCGGCCAGGTTTATTGCGATCTCGGACACAATTGCAGTTCCCTGTAGGTTTCTGAGCCTCAATCAGGGCATACTACGAGAAAAGTGCCTCTTGGCAAGGACCCGGCTCAGTGGCGGGACTTTCCACTGCCCCCGTGGCCGGACAAAGACACCACCCCAGGGACACATTCTTATACACAGGTACAAACAAGTTACACATCACTCCTGACGTATTGAGGTGCAACCCCTCTACGTAGCAAGGTACAACCCCTCTACGTAATAAGGTGCCGCCTCTCACCTTGTACCTGTTGGTTCGATCAAAACAACTCTATCCATCATTTTACCCTTTTGCCCCTGTCATTGGGATGGGTCGGCCTGTTCCATGTTATCTGTGGAATGTTCCGGTATAGTGTGTCTTGGTACCATGTTTATGCTGTAACTATGCAACATCAGCCCTTTCCTTGCCAACTTCTGTGAGCAGGGCCTGCCTCTTGCTCACAGCTTAACTTTGCTTCATATTAGCAAAGTCTTGACCATTACTTTAGTTTGGTTCAGGCCTCATACTGGGCCTTCATTAGGCCTTTACTTACTACATTGCCTTCACTTACTACATTCCCCCACTTTTTGTCTTTTTAAGGGGAGGATGTTTACTCATCGTCCCGGAAAAGCATAATGCATGGACTAAAGATAACCCAGTGGGCTAAACACTTATATGGTTACGTTCTTTTACTATCCATACACTTATGCCCCATCCGTCTGTTTAGTCTGCACATTCCCTCGTACGACTGGCAGACAGATTTTATTATCCAATTATTTTTTAGTCCCTTATGGTGGGCCTGGGAATGTTAGGCCCGGGACCATGACTGAGGAATGTAGTATTATGATTGAGCTTTAGAGGCACTCCCAAATAATTAATATATCAATTATATGGATATGGCTTATATATTTGGAGTGTGTATGGGCATATATGTATAGTATGTATGTGTACATATGACACCACCTTATATCTAAGCATAACCATGTTTTACCAGTTCGGTGTTGTACTCTGTCCCTTTTACTTTGGTGACACAGATAGA
Source organism: Chrysemys picta bellii (assembly GCF_011386835.1). NCBI lineage: Eukaryota > Metazoa > Chordata > Testudines > Emydidae > Chrysemys > Chrysemys picta. Next base: position 4,364,882 of record NC_088791.1, read on the forward strand.
AACGCACTCTTATTAGGGCAATTCTAGTTATCACCTGTCTCATCAGTAGTAGTAGGCTGAGTGTTTTGAAATACTGGATAGGGATTGTGATGGTGTGTCTCACAATGCTATGTATATGAGAAGAAAAACAGAAATTTGGAGTAGTGACACTACCTCTGAGGCATTTATATAGAAATATATTGTAATTAGTTACTACTCAGTACTGTCCATTCATGTTATAGGTTACTCTTACTGCTAGTTGTCACCCTCTGGTTAGCTTCACTGGGCAGGAAATAGACGTGGTTAACTTTTTTGTTCCATTGGTTGCACGGCTCTGCGATACACCAGTAGTTGACATAGATCCAGTTGTTCCTTATGGATGCTGTCTTCCAGATAACCTACTGAATGGACAGTAACTAATTTATCAAATAGCGCTGTGTCAGGATGTAGTATTGGTACCCAGACACTGAACAAGATTGTTTTGAATAACATGTGCCTCAGTTAGGATGCAGTGGCAGTGACTCAAATTATGACTGGTACTAACAGGCAATTTGTTTACTCAATTTGTCATTACTATGTAACTTTTTGTTTGTTTACCACTTTGTTTTTTTCTTGCCTTCACGTTGTTTGCTGCCATTTGTTTGTTGATTTTTACATGTGTGTTGGTTAAACAGTTTAGCAAGGTTATGCACATTGTAAATATTGTACAGCAATAATACAGTACAGCAATAAGACAACAATACAGCAGTACAGCAATAATACAGTTGTTTTTACACAGTAACCAAGTTGAAATTAAATGACGGCTTATCCTGGTCCAGCTAGTGGCTTTTAGCTGATTGTTAACTTAATTGTCCATATATGGTAGATCGAGGTGTATTTGACCAGTCTCTTATTTATAAAGCACTTCATTTTTCTGTTCTTGATGTTTGGCAGTTTCTTCACTGTATACTGATATCATCTGGTGTCTTCAGGGTGTGATATTTTCTGGTGTCTTTGGTCTGTGGGATGCAACTTAAACAGCTAGTTAGTTAACATAATAAAGGGTTTTTGTTTGTTCTTGTTTTCAGTAACTCAAACTTAATACACAGTTTAACTTAGTTTGTTTACAATGTAATAAGAACAAGGTAATAGGGACCGAGCCTTTTATAACACAAGCTATACTTTTGCAATTGTTGTATAGACATTCATTTTCATTTGAAGTACATTACTAATATTTTTATACGAAATGTAATGCTTAACGGCTAAAATAAATGCTCACAATCTTCCATGAGAAGGTGTATTGCTTTCCTTTGCTGAACAATTTGTTTCAGCAAAGGAGTTAGAATTTTTACCAAGCTTTTTAGAGTTAATTTGCTTGTGATACTAATTTTACTTTTGTTAACAGTTTAGAAGCACAACTTTAACAACCACTGCTTCCCATTAACATAACATAACAAAAGAAAAGCATAAAAAATTAAACCAACTATAAAATTAAACTAAAATAAATTTTAAATACAGTACTTTGAGGGTATTTGAGGGTATACTTTTATGATGCTTTGCTATGTTTGGGAGCCAAAGGTGGAAACCTGTTGAAAACATGGAAACCTGTTGAAATTGTTTGGTTAGCTTTATGCATAAATTGTTATTTTAAAACATTTTGGTTATGACATTCTTATAACTATATTTAAAAGTGCAAACAAGTTTATAAAAAGCTCAAAAAAGAAATTAACATTTTGTTAATGTTACTTTTACCTTAATGTTGAGGTTTCCCGTTACATTTTTTTCTTTGAATAACAAATAAAAAAAAATCTTAAAAAACAAAACAAAATTGTGATTGATAAGACAATATTTTTTTGTTTGCAATTGCAAGTTCCTAACTGTCAGGGTGGTTAAACACTGGAATAAATTGCCTAGGGAGGGTGTGGAATCTCCATCTCTGGAGATATTTAAGAGTAGGTTAGATAAATGTCTATCAGGGATGGTCTAGACAGTATTTGGTCCTGCCATGCAGTCAGGGGACTGGACTCGATGACCTCTCGAGGTCCCTTCCAGTCCTAGAATCTATGAATCTATGAATTTATAAAATAGCCTGTCCTCAAAATTGGCCCGCCCCCCCAAACACACTCAAAAGAGCCCAGTGGCAAAAACAAAAGTCAGTGCATCTGCTTGACCTACTTTGCATTAACTTTGCAATGCTGGAGATGAGCTGCTAAAATCTAGGGCAATGGGGCAGAAATGGTTCAGCTTCATATTGAGATTTTGGATTTCATTGCTTCAATAAAGCTCAGTGAAATTAATCTTCTCATTCTTTTCCCTCATGTGTTTATCAACTGGTCAGGAGCAATGTCCACTCCTTGGTCACATGACACGACCAAAAGTTGATTTCACAAGGATGTTGCCAACACACCTGACTGAGTCCGTTCCACCCATATAGACAAATTACACTACGCCAACGTCATCTGCAGGAGTCCAAAATCTCATGTGTGATAGGAAGAGATTCATGCCCAGACCATTCATTCCATACAAGAATCTCATGGTTTTTGACGTAACTGTGACTCACTACGTTCCATATTATCAATCTTGTATAAAATCCCCTGGATGTACCATGACTTGATATTACAGGAACTGCAGTTAAAAAATTACATTTCCAACTATATTTTTCTTCAACATTTTTGTGGCTCTCAGTTCCCAGAAGATGAACATTTTCCACTAATCAATTTTTTGAATTGACAACACAAAAGGAAAAATTTATCCAGACCTTCTTGTCTGTTTAAGGACACGATACAATACTCAGGAGGGGAGAGGAGATTTAGCTGTCTGGCTATGGGTTTTGTGTAAAAACAATACAGTTCTAGTCTTCAATATCAGACCATGCCCATGGACCCCTGCTTGGAACTGAAGAACATAGGCATTGCTACAGAAGATCAGGCCTCTCTCCTACAGCGGTCAATACAAGATGCTTCACAGGGAGATGCAAGAAACCCAGCAGGACACAGTTGTTCTGAGATCACCTGCCCATTGAGGAACTTTTTCACTACCCCCTGTCAATCTGATGCACCTGCATGATTGGATGATACCCTGAAGCACAAGAGTTTATACCCTTGCCAAACTCGAAGAAATGCAGTAAATCCATCTCAGTCTCCATTTGCCCCAGAGTGCTGCAAGCACCATTCTGCGCACGACCCCAACAGACACGTCTCAACTCCTTCCTCCCCTTTGAGATACACCAGGATTAATAACGAATTTAAAGCTGCAGCATTGAAGACCTAAACTGTAGAGGAATAAACCTTTTGATATTAAGCAATGAGCCTTTCACCACCAGATCACAAGCTTCATTGAGAACAAATGCCCAAATATCGCCAAGATGCCTCTCTAAAATATCTACTTAGTCTTTTCTTTTCAATTGGGAGCTCTGAGCCTTTGAATTCCAGTGAAAGGATCTCTTGGAAGACTAAAGACTTAACAGAACGGGGGCTGGGCTAAATCAGGAACTATTCCAATGATCTTGCTTGTGGAAGCAGCTAAGCCAACGTCTTTCCAAAGGAGCCATGGTTTTAGATGCCTGAAAAGAGAGGCTACAGACCCATTTCTCTGAAGTACTGAGTACTCAACACTCCCATTGAAGCAAACTGGAGCTGTTCATGCTCAACATTTCTTGAAAATGGGCCACAAGATTTCCTGAGTTGTGCACCACGTTGGGGGTATCCAAATCTGGAGGACACTTTTGGCCAAGAAATATGGAAGCCGTTGGTGATATGAAGAGATAATGAATGGAAAAGCAATTAAACCAGAAGACCAATAGTATGAGGTAGTATATATTTGAATTTGAAATAAAGTGGAGTCAAAAATTGTCAAATAATTATAAAAAAAGAATAAGGAAAAAGAATCAGAGTAGCAAGACTACATCTCCCTGGTTTCATGAAGGACTATGTCCTATCCCCAGCTCCAATGTGGTGTATTTCTTACACAGTTCTCTTATTCTTTATTGAAGTTGTAGACTTTGACAATCAAGTCTGTCTGCCACCATTTTTAATTACTTATTTCACTCTGGTCAGACCCTGGCTGTGCTGCAGGGATGCTGCGGGTTGAACATGTGCTCTGGCGGTTCCCACACGCCCTCAGGCTCTAGGTGGCAGGACCCTTCTTCCCAGCATCAGGCCCTCATCAGGGTTCTGATCCCTGTCTTGGCTGGTGGTGTCTGCCCAGAGTCCCCCCCACTCTCCCCAGCTGCTCCCCGCACCCGGCTCCGGACGGCTCCAGCCCCAGCCCCAGCCCCAGCCCCACTCTGCCTCAGCTCGGCTGCGGCTCTGCTCAGCTCTGCCTGCTGCTCTCGCCTTAGCTCGGCCTCCCGCTCAGGGAGCTCCAGCTCACATGGAGGATGGGACCCCGGGCTTCTGACTGCCGTCAATCAGGCTGACCTGCAGGATTTAGTCTCAGGATCCTGTTTCTCTTTGGCCCTTCCTTTTTCTTTTGGTATTCAGAGAGGGCCATGAAAAAATGCCACTGAGCTTTAGAAAGGGGCCATGTCAGGGTTCCTTCCCCACTCTGAACTCTAGGGAACAGATGTGGGGACCCACATGAAAGCCCCCTAAGCTTATTTCTGCCAGCTTAGGTTAAAACCTGGTACGCTGCCACCACCAAGTGATTTAACAAGAAACATGGAAAGAACCACTTGAAGTTCCTCTTCCCCCAAAATATCCCCCCCAAGCCCTTACACCCCCTTTCCTGGGGAGGCTTGAGAATTATATCCTAACCAATTGGTTACAAAGTGATCAAAGACCCAAGCCCCTGTGTCCTTGGACAATGGAAAAATCAGTCAGTTTCTTAAAAGAAGGATTTTTAAAAAAAAAGAAAAGGTAAAAATCATCTTTGTAAAATCAGGATGGAAAATAAGTTTACAGGGTAATCATATTCAAAGAGCCCAGAGGAACCCCCTCTAGCCTTTGTTTCAAAGTTACAGCAAAACAGGGATACCTCCCTCTAGCAAAGGGAACATTCACAAGTTGAGAAAAAAAAAGATAAACTAATACGCCTTGCCTGGCTATTACTTAGAAGTTTGAAATATGAGAGACTTGTTCAGAAAGATTTGGAGAGCCTGGATTGATGTCTGCTCCCTCTTAGTCCCAAGAACGAACACCACCAAAACAAAGAGCACAAAACAAAAGCCTTCCCCCACCCCGCAAGATTTGAAAGTATCTTGTCCCCTTATTGGTCCTTTGGGTCAGGTGTCAGCCAGGTTACCTGAGATTCTTAACCCTTTACAGGTAAAAGGATTTTGGTGTCTCTGGCCAGGAGGGATTTTATATTTTATTTTTGTATACAGGAGGGATCCTCTTTCTCTTTGGCCTTCCCTCTTTCTTTTGGTACTGGGAGAGGGCAATGAAAAAACTCCACTGGCTTTAGAAAGGGGCCAACAGTCCCCTGATATCTACTGACAGACACATGAGTTCAGTCCAGTATGAAAAGGCGGTGCTTTGGTTTGTAAACCTCAGCGAGTCACCAACCCTTGCTGATGAATAAAGAAAACTGGGTTTTTTAAATCAAAACAAAACAAAACACAACCCCCCATCTCCTCCCCTGGTGTAAATCTGCTCTGTTCCACTGGCTTCACTGGAACTACACTAAGTTAAATCAGATGAGGATCTACACCTAGAATTACTTCTGCAAATGAGAACGTAGCAGTTGCCAGGCTGGAAGAGAGGAGTGGCCCATCTAATGTAGTATCCTGTCTCTATGAGTGTCACTCACCGGCTGCTTCAGAAGAAAGCAGAAGAACAATGAATTTGTTCTTTATGCAGGAAACTTGGGGAGTTTCTTCATAAACCCTAAATTAAAAATTGGGGGTGAGATTTTTCAGAGCTCCCTAAGGGATCTGAATGCTCAAGTTCCAACTAAAATGAATAGGCTCTAATGTCCCTACTGTATGTCATGCTCTGAGAATCCAGGCCTTCACTTCTAACGCATGAAGATACCGAGGCCTCCACCTCGATACGAGAAAAAAAATGAAAAAAACCCCAAGCCCTTTCTACTCTTTAGAATCACAGTGTCTGTGCAATATTCAGTCCTAAGTTAGTGCAGTTCAGGAGCAGTGGTGAGCGTGGGGTGAGTAACCATCATGACTGGTTTTATATCTGACTCTCCCACTTGCTCCCCGTGTAACCTTCACCTCAAGGTGCTTGTTCACCTCCACATAAGCCAGATCTCATAGTGATATTATGCTCGATGATCAGAGGCTTCCTCAAATCAAAGGATTTCAAAGCACTGCAGGCTCATTAAAGGTGTGTGTGTGTGTGTGCACAGGATTGTATTATTTTAATAGCAGATTTTTTTCCTGGGATTAGATGCCCCCAAATTATGGATTAGGATTCAAGGGTTCTCACAACAATTTTTTTGGTGGCCTTTGACAAACCCTGTCCCTGTCTCTGTTCCTGCCTCCCAGAGCCCTTCACAGAGAGCCTGCCCTGGGAAGGGTAGGTTGGGAACTCAGGCTGCCTGCAGAGTCCCAGGTTCCCTGTGTCCTATCCAGGCGGGACTCAGGGAGCAGCCCGGCCACCAGATGCTGCACCCACCTCCACCGACAAGAGCTGCCTCACATGCCATGGACACGGGCCCCAAGTCTCCAGAGGTGGTGCCTGGAGCCCTCGAGAAGGCTGTGAGGTGCAGGACCCCAACCCCTGATGGTGATGCCACTGCAAACACCAGTGCGGCGCAACTCACTGCCTTTGGTAACAGCTACTCAGCAGGAACAGGTGGGCGCTGCCAGAAGGGGCTGCTGCTTTGCACCCCCACAATCCCCATCCGCTTTTGAGGCTGACGTAGCTGCAAAAAAATCTGCTGGTGGCCTCATTAGAGAAACGCTGGATTAAATGAACATTACAAACCCATGTTAAGGTCTCTGATGTCAACCCAATAGTCAGTGGACGATTCCCAGCCTCTGAATTTGGGGCGGTTTGATTTTCATTCAGTAAAGCTTTGCATTTCCCTTTCTTAGTAAACATTCCTTTACAGAGCTCAAGAGAGATACTGAGCCACTGGACATCAGTACAGCTCCACAGACTTCAATGAAGTTCTGTGCTTACAACTGAGGGAAGCATTTAGTGCTGCTCGGGTTAGAAGAAATCCTGGTGGGGGTGTATTTTCATTCTAATTGTGGCTGAAAAGCTTTGTGTGTGAGATGGGTCTTGCAGAATGCACTAGGATGGTCAGACTTCCAATGAATCCAGTCTCATCCCACAGCTCTCGGATCATTGAGGAAGGTATCCTTAACTGTCAGCGTTGTCCTTCTTCCTTTTCTTTATTAGCTGAAGTCTCTGAGAAGACCCAGTTCTTTTGGCTGCTCATGGGTGGAGATGCAGTACCTGACGTTTCCCATTGGTTTCCATATACGTTAACTTTGAGCATGGGTGGCGGTTGCATTGGCAGTGGGAGGTGTTGCCACTCACTACGTGCAATTGCTGCTTCAGTCCTCCCAGCTCCAAGTCCAGCCCCCTACTGCTCTGGGGCTGGGGCCAGTCAATGCCCGCCTTCCTGCACTTCGGGGCTGGGGATACTCGCCATCCGTCCTTTTGCATTCGGGGGTGGCCCGCTTGCCACTCGCCCTCCTGCACTCCGTGGCTGGGACTGCGTGCTGCCCACCTTTCCCCTGCCTGGGGAGGCATAGGCCATGCACCGCTGCCCCTCTGGCACCCCTTTGAGTCTGGGGGGCTAGCCGCGGAACTGGGTTGGTGGCCGCAGTGGTGGGGACCAGCTCTCGGCTTGGGCGGGGGGGAGCGGGAATTGGCTTCCGCAGGGCCACGAACAGAAATGGATGGTCCTTGGCGGAAAGGGCGGGACACAGGGTAGCCTCTCCAAGTTGGAGGTTCACACATTACCCATGGCTCTAAGCACCAGGGGGCGGAGATGCCCAGTATGGATAGAGAGAGGAACTCCCAATAGAGAGATGCACTCCTAATAAGGTTTGTCTAACCCGGGCTAGCTAAAGTGCATTCCTTCAATTGGAAGTTCATGGAACTGTTCCCTTTTACACTGGTTCAGTATCTACCCTTATACTTCAAAATATATATAATAGGGAGATGAAAGGTATATGGAATGAAAATCAAAGAGCCCCAATTTCAAAGGCTAGGAATTGCAAACTGAGCACTGGAATGACATCTGTGACCTTGACATGCATTTTTAAAGCGAATCTAATCTTCAGTGTTAGAACATCTAATCCCAGTAAAAAGTTATTATACTACTTTAGTAATTCATCTTTTGGGCTGCATAACACTTGATGAGTGTTTGTGAAGTGCTTTGAAATGCTTAGATCAGAGGAAGCCTCAGACAATCCACCCTGAAAGTTACAATTATACCTGTTTGCCTCAGAGGTAAATTGAGGCACATTCAGGTGAAGGTCAGACAGGGAGATATTGGCAGAGTCAGAAATAGACCCCAACTTCATATTTACAAGGCTACTGCACCTTTGGAAAATTGACAGACTTGTAATTCCTTTGGAGAAGTATTATCCTCAAATATAAAAAAAAACACAGTTCAAGTGGATCACAACATTAGCCAGTTTTTTATTGTTGACGCTGAGATCCAAGGATGCAAACATTTTTTAACAAGACATTTTACTAACCTTGTCTTGTAACACAGTGTAACAGGGATCAACCTAGAGCTCAGCCTGTGGTAGGCTGCCTCAGAAATATTGGGTTGTATTTCTGTTTCTGCAACTGACCCCCATATGTCCTTCACCTCAACGTGCCTCTTTTTCTAGGCCTATCAAACGTAGAGAGTAAGGATGTTAAGGCTGGAAGTTCTTCAGTGTCCTTAGAACTCAAGATTTCAAAGCCCCTCAAAAACACTCGCTGGTGTTTGATACGTGCAAAAGGTTGTAGTCAATACATTGTTGTGGCGATTAGGCGCCTCTGCACTGAGTCGTACAGTCACTTTCAACAAAATGGAGGCCAAGGTCTCTCGTGCCATTCCCTTCATCGGGTCATGATTTAAGGCCACACAATTTGGGGCTATTTCATTTTCATTCATATGTAGTTTTGAAGTTGGTATTTCCTAAAAACCATGCAGGGTATAATGGCCCAATCCAATTGCTAGCAGCTTCAAGGAGCTGACCGGTAAGCAGTGCCCTAGCTCTGAAGTGGTGATCAGACCCTCACCGGTTTTTGTGACCCTCCCAGGACCAATTCTCCACAATTTCCCTCCTCAGACCCAAGTGGGACCATAGGAGCCCCTGTGGTCAGAGCCGGTTTTGGGAGCTCATTGGATTTTTGACGGATTTTTTTATTGGAAAATGAAGGTGCTCTCTTGGTGTACATCAGCTTGGTTGCTTCACCTTCAAAGAGGCGGAGGACCTTAAAATCAAAATAAGACCTTTCTGCCTTCTTCCCTGCATATGTAACCCACTCTTGGGGATATTTTTTACATGTTACACAACATTCTAGTTCAGGCAGGAATGTTTTCTCCAAAATGCCCTATGGCTGGTCAGACATTATGTCAAATCTAATCCCACAGCCATCTCCTCCATCACCAAGAATGTCACATTTTCCTCTCTCCTGGGTTTCTTGCTGGGCTCAGTCAGCTGCATTATCTTGCAAGATCTCAGTTCCTTGACTGCTCATGGATGGAGAGATGGTTTCTGGTAGAGCAGAGGTTCCAAGACTTAACTTAAAATCTTTCTGTAAAAGAGCACTGCTTCTTTTCACTCTGAGGCATTGCTCCCCTTGACCCATGAGCAAATCTGCTCTAGGCAGCCCTTTGAAATAGCATTGGTGACCCAAGGGGAGGTCCAATGTTAGGTCAATTTTTACTCACCAAAGGTAAGATTCACCTCTGGGCAGACGGCCATCAAAAAGGCCCATGCTCCACTTAAGTACCTGCTAAGACTGAGTTTGAAAGTTTAAAATGGGACTAACATTGTTCACAGTCATTGTACTATCCCCTGCCAAATGGTGAAGTTGAGACTTAAAGTCATGACAGGAAACATATTGGGGACAATGAATTATTCCCATTGATTTCAGCAGGGCCGGCTTTAGGCCGATTCCCCCAATTCCCCGGAATTGGGCCCCGTGGGTAAGAGGGCTTCGCGCCCAAGCCTAAGAGGCTCCCGCGCCTTAGGCTCACCCGGCAGTGGTCCGCTCTGGTGGCATTTGGGCGGTGGGCATGGGGTCCGCTCCGGGGTCTTCAGCAGCATTTCAGCGGCGGGGGTACTTCAGTGCCATGGAAGATGCGGAGCGGACCCCCTGCCGCCGAAGTGCCGCCGAAGACCCAGACCGCAGAACTGGGCCCCGCAGGTCCTAAAGCCGGCCCTGGATTTCAAAGGGAATTGGATCTGAACTGCTGGGAATGTCGGTGGTTAGAATGGAGAAAAATGGTTCCCTGATTCCTAGCATGTTCAGAATGAATTTTCTCGTGCTCTTAATCACGACCAGCATGAATTGAAAAGACCAAACTGGATTCCTTAAATGAGACCCACCTGTTCTACTGATGCTTCTCAGGATCACCTTGACATTCATTCTCATTGCAGAACCTATAAAGTCAATAAAATGACAAAAGAAATGCAGTTGGCCTGTACAATTTAAAGATGAAAGACACCTGAAGAGTGCAACGTGCATGTCACACCCTCTGAAGCTGAGATTAGCCCAGTAATCACCAACAGTGAGGAAAACAGCTCCATCCAAAGAAGGATTTAGCAAGGCAATTAAGTTTGTTTGGTAATTAATTAGGACCGTCCCCACAAACAGCTTTGCAGATCCTCCAGGCTGTCCTAGGAACTCTATAAAAGTGCTCTCGCCTCAGCACTCTTCTAAACCCTTCTCCGGACTTCATCTCCTTAGTGAACTTGGTAAGTCCAATTCAACTCAATCTCTTTCTAACCCCAGAGATTTCATAGTCGGGCCTCTTTTCATTTAAGGAGGAATCTTGCATGTACTTGCTGTGATTTGTACTTATTTATTAATTACATTTAGGTTTATATATACATAATATCTATAATATATATCATTTATTAGTTATAAATTTTTTTTATTTGTTTATTTTTATATATTGTATGTCATTCAGTTACAGGAGCTGGTGGATTTATGATTTGAAACTAAAGGAGGAATTTTAAGAACAACAAATACAATTGTGAAACGTATTTCCCATTAACTAGAGAAAGAATTAGGGTATTTAAACTTTAAAAAGTCCCTTAGCCACCTTTCACTTAGCTGGATTAGGAAGAAACTTTCCCAGGTTAGTCCACAAAGGGCCACTTCAGTGCTCATCTATTTTATTCTAAAGCAGCTGTTACTCCTCACTATTGGAGACACGAGAACGGATGAAGCTGAGAAGCTCTGTGCTCCAGTCACGCAATTCCTATGTTCTCCTGAGCAGAAATACCCATTGAAGGTGCTTCTCCTCTGATGGTGTAATTTCATGTCGCTCCATGGAAGTCAGTGGACCTGAACCCATTTTCTCCCAGCTGAGGGGTTTGTCTTTAGTGATTTGTTAGGAGAAAAGCAAAGTTTCTGTTTATTCATCAGCAAGTTTTGGTGACTCCCAAGGTTTGGAAAACCAACGTCTGATAGCAGACCCCACCGGTTTGCATGCAAAGGTTAAATCCTCAAACGAAAGGAAGTGATTACCATGATCCCAGCCATGTTCTCTTTGAGAAATGTCTAAAATGGTCCCAGAATCCCAGGTGTCCATCATGGAAATAGTTACACTTATTCTAGTCGGTGTTTTTCAGACAAAGTCATTGAGAGGGGATCAAGGGGCCGGTTGGGAGGGAAGTTTACTGCGAGCGGAGAAGAGGGGTAGAAAGAGAAAATAGTGACAACTACATGACCACACAAAGTCCACTACTTCTCTCTCTCGGGCCCCATGCAGATCTCAATACAATTGTAACCGAGCTCTGAAGCCTTTCTTCCACCAGTCCTTGTACCTTGTCTTATCTGTAGTCCCTGTTGTGTGTTTCAGGTTTACCTCCATCCCAGAAAGATGACTTTCTCCAGCCTGTGCTATCCAGAATGCGGGGTGGCCCGACCCAGTCCAGTCACTGGCAGCGCCAACGAGCCGTGCGTTAGGCAGTGCCCTGACTCCGAAGTGGTGATCAGACCCTCACCGGTTGTCGTGACCCTCCCCGGACCAATTCTCAGCAATTTTCCTCAACAGAGCGAAGTGGCAGCTGTAGGAGCACCTGTGGTCGGAGCCGGTTTCGGAGGCTCCTATGGTTTGGGGGGATTGTACGGCTATGGAGGCCATTACGGAGGATTGTATGGTTTAGGGAGATTAGGTGGTTATGGTGGCCATTACGGTTATGGGGGATTATTGGGCTATGGGGGATACTGTGGTTACCCAGGCCTTTATGGTTATGGGGGATTACGGGGATATGGGGGACACTGCGGTTACCCGGGCCTTTATGGTTATGGGGGATTAAGTGGTTCCGGGGTATCTTGCCATAGGTACCTCAGTGGAAGGAGTGGGCCATGTTAAACTCACCAGGAATATTCATGGAAGGAAGAACCAGGAAATGAATAGCAAGATACAGATTCACCCCTGATCTTTTGGGCACGGCTTTCAGAAGTGCTGTGCAAACATTGCTCCAGTTGAACTCAGTGGGAGCTGTGTGTGCTCAGCACCTTGGTCTGATAGCCATGCTGCATTTCTAATGTTACGCTTTATGATTCTTTCTGCCAAGGCTTTCCCAACCAAGTGCTGATTCTCTTTTGGACTCATTCTGAATTACAAACAGGTTTTTTACACATGCAGTGTGAAGGAAATAGAGGCCTTGAGATAGGCATCATTTATGTTCATTATCACTCTAAGTCCCTCTCAAGGAGAATTAGGCCCTACATGTTCTATCCTTTCTATCAATACGTACCTTTAGCAACTCACTTTAACCTTTGCTACTTCACATGTCTAATGGAGAAGTTGCATTGTCTCTGCTTCTATTTTACTTTGTCTCATTTCACACCTGACTGGGGTAAAAAAAAAAAAAGAACATAAAATGGTTTCAAAAGGGGACTTGTTTGTCAACCTCTGGAGCTGCAACAAAGCATAAAGAACATCTTGTGTGAAATATATCCCATTGACGCAGGTGATCGGTCAGAGCCCTTCTTGAAACACTGGAAATATATTTTTTCTGCTCTGTAGTATTTCTTTCTGTAACTGTGTATTGCCAATTTTATTTGCATTAAAATCTCTGCTGCATCATAATATCAGTCTTCTGGTTCTCTTTGTTTCTTCATCCATTTTTAAAAATTGCATATGGGCAGGAGGGCCTCTGTGGTTAAAGGGGCCATATGGTTGTGGGAGAAAATAGGGTTGGGGGGGATTCTGATAGGGTTATTGGTATCTTAATGGAACCTGTGGGCCATGCTAAATTGAGCAGGTATATGCATGGAAACAGCAGGAAATTAACAGCAAGATACAGATTCACGTCTGATCGCACAGGCCTGGCTTTGAGAAGCGTTGAGTACACCGCACTCTGTGTGAAATAATGAGAGAGCTGCATTTCATCAGCACCTCTGCAAACATGCCCAATGTTTCCCATGTTACCCTATATGGATATTGTAGGGATAACAGAAACATGGTGGAATAGTAGTCATGACTGGAGTACTGGTATTGAAGGCTATGTGCTGTTTAGGAAAGACAGAAATAAAGGCAAAGGTGGTGGAATAGCATTGTATATCAATGATGAGGTAGACTGTAAAGAAAGAAGAAGTGATGGAATGAATAAGACAGAGTCTGTCTGGGCAAAAATCACATTGGGAAAGAAAGGTACTAGAGCCTCCCCTGAGATACTGCTTGGGGTGTGCTAGAGACCGCCTGGATCCGATTTGGATGGAGACCTCTTTAATGTTTTTAATGAAGTAAACACTTATGGGAATTGTGTGATCATGGGAGACTTTAACTTCCCAGATATAGACTGGAGGACAAGTGCTAGTAATAATAATAGGGCTCAGATTTTCCTGGCTGCGATAGCTGACGGATTCCTTCACCAAGTAGTTGCTGAACCAACAAGAGGGGATGCCATTTTAGATTTGGTTTTGGTGAGTAGTGACGACCTCATAGAAGAAATGGTTGTAGGGGACAACCTTGGTTCGAATGTGTCACGGACTCACAGATCGTGCCCACTCTTGACCCCGTGCAGTCCGTGGGGGGGGGGGGGGGGTGTCCCTTTCAGTGCAACAGCCCTTCTCAGGGATCCACTCTCTCTTGGGGTCAGGCTCTTCCACCTTAAAATCAAAGCAAAACACTTCTGCCCTCTTCCCTGGATATGGAACCCATTCTGGTTCAGGCAGGAATGTTTTCTGCAACATGCCCTATGGCTGGTCATAGTTTATGTCAAATCTCATCCCACAGCCATCTCCTCTTCCACCAAGAATGTGTCATTTCAATCTCTCCTGGATTTCCTAGTGGGTTCAGTCAGCATGGGCAGATGGCCATCAGAAAGGCCCATGCTCCACTTAAGTCCATGCTAAGACCGAGTTTGAAAGTTTAAAATGGGACTAACATTGTTCATAGGCATTGTACTGTCCCCCTGCCAAAGGGTGAATTTCAGTCTTAAAGTCTTGACATGAAACATACTGGAGGCAATGAATGTTTCCCATTAATTTCAAAGGGAATTGGATCTCAACTTCTGGGAATGTAGGTGGTTAGAATGGAGAAAAATGGCTCCCTGCTGCCTAACATGTTTAGAATGAACTGCCCAATGCCCCGAATCACTATTAGTATGAATTGAAAAGACCAAACTGGATTCCTTTCATGACACCCACTTGTTCTACTCATTCTGCTCAGAATCACATTGACATTCATTCTCATTGCAGAACCTATAAAGTCAGTAAAATGACAAAAGAAATGCAGTTGGCCCATACAATTTAAAGATGAAAGAAAGATGAAGAGTCCATCATGCATGTCACGACCTCTGAGGGTGAGATTAGCCCAAGAATCACCAACGCTGAGGAAAACAGCTCCATCCAAAGAAGGATTTAGCAAGGCAATCAAGATTGTTTGGTAACTAATTAGGACCTCCTCCACAAATAGTGTCGCAGATCCTCCAGGCAGTCCTAGGAACTGTATAAAAGTGCTCTCGACTCAGCACTCTTCTAAACACTTCTCCGGACTTCTTCTCCTTTGTGAACTGGGTAAATCCAATTCCACTCAATCTTTTTCTAACCCCAGAGATTTCAAAGTAGGGCCTCTTTTCATTTAAGGTATAATCTTGCATGTACTCCCTGTGATTTTTATTTATTTATTATATATATAATTTATTAATTATAAAATTATTTTTATTTTATTTATTTATTTTTATCTATTGTGTGTCATTATTCAGTTGTAGGCTATGGGTGCCGCACCTGGTGTTTGTTCTGGTGTTTAATTTCCCTACAGAAATGGGGATGTGGTTATTGTAACCACATCTGGGTATAAATATATGCTGTCTGCAATGAACTAGCTAGACTGTGCATGAGTAGTACACCACTCAATAGCATTCATCACCATGCATTTTTTGACAGGTAATCCAGTGGATCAGAGAGAAGTTTATTTTCCTCCCCACAGTTTAACAAATCAATGTGAAAGTTATAGTAAGCTTTTATTTTCCTAGGGCTTTTAGATTTAAATATGAATTTTTCTGTTGCATTATTAGACTGCCTTTGTTTTGAAGTATTTGCATTTATTTAATAAAGTAGAAAGAAGGGGGGTTTTAGGCATTACTTTAAAACACATTTTAAATGGTTTATGTTATGTGTTGGCCAGCTTTTGTTACAAGGTGAAAAAAAAACAAAGGTGGTCCTGGTTATTTAGATAAGAGCAGAGCGTGGGGAAGTGGGAGGGGGGGCTTACTTGTTTTTTTTCTGGGGCAAAAGGTGGGAGGGTCTCTGGCTACATACTTTAGCTTTTTTAAACTTTCATTGTAAATTTTTTTTATTTTATATAGTGAGCTTATTTACAGTTAAAGTTACTATTCTTTCTAATACCAGTATTTGGCATCATTTTGTTTTAAAAGCAGGGCTAGGGCTTTCTTGTTATGTTTTGGCCTTCTTATCTCTGATCCACTAACCCACAAAGGCTGTTTTTGCTAACAATGGCTTTGCTGTGAAAGCCTGTTGTTTTATATTGGGCTTACTAAAAAAAAAAAAATCACACACATCACTATAAATTACTTTTATAAACAGGCTTTTTGTGTTTTTAAGTTTGGGTTGTTTCTGCAGACTCACATGTTATTGAAACACCTATACCAAAGGACTGTCTTCAGGCAGGCTTGTCTTTTCAAGTGTTTATTCCTTTCCAAGACTTTCACCTCTCTTTGTTAAAAAGTGGGAAAAGAAACAAACTTCTTCTCTCTAATCCATTGGTTTACAAAATAAGGGGTATATAAACTGTCGCTAAAAACCTGGGGTGTTCCTGCCTGCTCTTTTTTATTAAAACATTTATGCCAAGGGGGCTAAATAAAGAAATGTGTCTTTAGATAGACTTGTCTTTTCAAGTGTTTATTCCTTTACAAAACTTTCACCTCTCTTTGTTAAAAAGCAGGTAAAAAAGCAAACTCCTTCTCCGTGACCCACTGACTCACAGAGGCTGCTTTGCTAACAATGGCTTTGCTGCAGCTTCACATTGTTTTTACTAAATAAATATCCCCTAAGGGGCTAAATGAAGGAATGTGGCTTCACATAGACTTGTCTTTATACCTTTACAAGCCTTTTACCTCTCCTTTTTAAACAGTGGGCTTTTAAACCTGGGGTGCTTCTGCATGCTCTTTTTTATTGAGGTGTTCATTCCTTTAAAAGCCTTTCACCTCTATTTGTTAAAAAGTGGGGAAAGAAACAAACTTCTTCTCTCTGATCCACTGGTTTACAAAATAAGGGGTATATGAACTGTCTGTTATTAAAAACCTGGGGTGCTCCTGCCTGCTCTTTTTTATTGAAACTCTCCTGTAAATAAAGGACTGTGTCTTCATTTAGGCATGTCTTTTCAAGTGTTTATTCCCTTAAAAGACTTAATATAACTTTCACCTCTATTGGTTAAAAAGGGGGGGGGGGGAGAGGGGGGAAGCAATCTTCTTCTCTCTAATCCAGTGGTTTACAAAATAAGGGGAATATAAACTGTCTGTCACTAAAAACCTGTGGTTTTAAACCTGGGGTGCTTCTGCATAATTTTGTATTACAGCACATAGAAAAGGGATGTGTCTTAGGTTTGTCTTTTCAAGTCATTATAAAGCAGAGCTTTATTCCTTTGCAAAACTTAATGTAATTTTTACTTGTGTTTGTTAAAAAGGAGGTGAAAAAGCAAACCCCTTCTCTGTGATCCACTGACTCACAGAGGCTGCTTTGCTAACAGAAGCTTTGCTGCAGCTTCACATTGTTTTTACTAAATAAATAACCCCTGTTAGTCTAAAACCTAGGGGAAAACTTTTAAAAATTGTTTGTTACTAAAAGCTTATGGTTTTAACTTTTATGGAAACCCCTATGTAAAAGGGCTACATGGCGGGAAAGATGCTGGGGGTCTGTTTCTATAGATAAGAATAAAACAGTTAAAAGGGAGGTGGGAGAGAAGGGAGTTGGCTTCTCTTTAAAATCTTGAGACTCTAAGGCCTGGTCTACACTAACCCCCCAATTCGAACTAAGGTACGCAACTTCAGCTACGTGAATAATGTAGCTGAAGTTGACGTACCTTAGTTCGAACTTACCGCGGTCCAGACGCGGCAGGCAGGCTCCCCCGTCGACTCTGTGTACTCCTCGCGGCGAGCAGGATTACCGGAGTCGACGGGGAGCACTTCTGGGTTCGATTTATCGCGTCCAGACAAGACGCGATAAATCGAACCCAGAAGTTCGATTGCCAGCTGCCGAACCAGCGCGTAAGTATAGACAAGCCCTAGGATTGGTTCAGGAAAATGAATTCTATGACGCTGCTGTAGAACAAACTCTGATTGGGTCAATCCAAAGGTGGTGATAACAAGTCTAAGAAGGTCTGAACCAGGGAAGTTGTCTCACTCTACAGAAAGACTTAAAAGGTAAGAATTCTCTCTCTCTCAATCTCTTTCTGATTCAACCATGTGCTGTCTATCTTTGCCCTTTGCAAAGGGGGCTCTCTTTTCCCTTTTCTTGCCCTGTTCTTTCTTTTAACTTCTCTTTTTTTTCTTAACCTACCTTGGTATTGAATAGTTTAATTGTATTTTTTAGCCCCCCTTTCTAGTTTTTACCATGTGCTTACCAAACAGGCTTTGCCTTAGTAAATTCCCTTTTTAAACCTGTTTTTTAATATTATGTAATGTTTTAAAAAGCTTTTTTCTTAACCCACCCTGGTATTGAATAGTTTAAATGCTTTTTTAGTCACTTTTTTACCATGTGCCTACCAAACAGGCTTTGCCTTAGTAAATTCCCCTTTTAAACCTAGTTTTCAATATTATTTAACTTTTTTCTTAACCCACCCTGATATTTAATACACCTTCTACATTTATCTCAAAATTTTCTATTCTTTAATAGCCTATCAAGCTAGGCCTTTACCATCATCTCTCCTTACTCAAACTCACTAAAAATCTCTCTTTTTTCAAACTAACTAACCCTTTAAAAACAAAAATGTTTCTAATTTTTTCATAACCTACCCTTTACCATCCTCTCTCCTGACTCAATCACATCCAATAACATTTCTATCCTTTTTCCCCTCTAAACCTTACTCAAACTTTCTTTTTTCATCTTTAAACTATTCTTTCAACCTTTTCCTCTAAATGTATCCAAGCACAAACATGCAGAACACACACAACACTTTCCCTAGTCAAACACACACACAATTTTTTTTCAAGATGGCCAACGGCGCCAAACTTTGGCGCCAACGGAAATGGAGTGGGAAGGTGGGACATAAGCCCTAAATGGGGCATGGAAACCTGTCAAAAATGCATGGTGATGAATGCTATTGAGCAGTATACTACTTGCGTGTGTGAGACAGAGAATGATAGAGAGAGACTGCCTTTTAATGGACAGAATGACAATGGCAAAATGGTCTGCGCTGAGCCATATAAAGAGGACAATTATGGGGGATTCTCTTGTAGCTCAAGTTTGCAGATGAAAAGCTGCAGGGTGTAATGTGCACATCAGACCACATAGAGTTAAGAACAAACTGACTGTGAAAAACAGTGGAAAAATATGAAATCAATGGAAGAAGTTATCTAAATTTGGTTTGTAATAATTAGACCTTTGGGAAGAAAGTGACTCTTGAGTCTTCCATGCAGTCTAGAAAACTGTCTAAAAACACTCATGACTCAGGGGTTTTCTAACCACTTTCACTTATTCTCCTCCATGAACTAGAGAAGTCCTATTCGACTCGTTCTCTCCATAACCATTTAGACGATGAGCTAATGATCCTTTAAATTTAGGACCGAATCTTGCACAGACACTCTGTGATCCAACCCCTGTTATGCTTATAAGAAGCAAACGGGATCTTTTTCAGGGGAAAAGGCAACACACCGCATTTATTGAAGATACAACAATTAGCATATTAGTTAAAATTCAACCAGCAGAAAAGACAGAAACTGCTGAGAATCAAGGACACTGACAACTGTAAACAATTGATAAGCTTATATGGTCAGTGCCTGCCCAGTAACTCAGTTCTTAGAACAGTGCTAACCCTCCCTTCACAGGCCCCCGGATATCTGTAAACACTCATCCTTATCCCTGCCCCCACCCTGCCTCCTTTCCCACAAGGTAGCCATAGACTAGGGTTAGGCAACCTATGGCACGCGTGCTGAAGGCGGCACGTGAGCTGATTTTCAGTGGCACTCACACTGTCTGGGTCCTGGCCACCGGTCTGGGGAGCTCTGCATTTTAATTTAATTTTAAATTAAGCTTCTTAAACATTTTAAAATCTTATTTACTTTACATACAACAATAGTTTAGTTATATATTATAGACTTATAAAAAGAGACCTTCTAAAAACGTTAAAATGTATTACTGGCACGCAAAACCTTAAATTAGAGTGAATAAATGAAGACTCGGCACACCACTTCTGAAAGGTTGCCGACCCCTGCCATAGACGTTTGATGCAATTAGGATGACCTCTATATGAATGTACTGTTGTTATTTTTATCTTTGTTCGGGGTTCTCTCTTGACTTGTAACAATGTTTGTCTCTGTATGTACAGATCAATGCAAATGAATTGATAAGAGAATGTATGACTATAACTGACCACTATGGCACCATATTTTTGAAGCTGCTTATCAGTCTTCCCGATACCGTGAATAAACCCCCTTCAGTATTGTCTGTGCTTGCCGGATTCTTGGGGAAAAGAATCTTTCTGCCTAACAGTTTTGGCGTAGCGAGCAGGTTGTGATCGGGAATCCTCAGAGAGTTTCTTGCAACCAGGGATGGAGGTGAGGACCTTTTTACTTACCACCTCTAGCACACACCTTGGTTTGGGACTCCCCGAGGCACCCCTCCACACCCCTTTTTCAATACGAATCACATATAGGATGCACAGGCAAGAGGACTGAACGGGACTGTGTTTGTGGTCAAGGTTGTTGGGGTGCAGGGATCGCTGGAGGCGAAGGCTGCACTGCCAAGTACAGAGCACCAGGGTGTGTGCTACAGTAAACTGAGTACAAGGGTGTGCTCAGTCAGTCTCCCCTGAAGTGTAAGTGGGTTTCAGGAAGCTGGGATACAATGTCTTATGAATTGCCCCAGAATGCATAAACTATACCCTCCACGGGGGGGGAGGGGGCGGGGACTCGGTGTGCCCCAGGGTGCACCAATGATACCCTCTTGTAAGCGAGCGGACTCACCCCTGTGGCGACTTCTGCTGGTCTCTCAGGGAATTAGCTCTTCCAGCCTCCGGAGAGCCCTCTGCAGGCTGGTGATCCACCTTGCCACTGGCCCTGTGTCCCTCCCAGGACTCCGGTGCCCCTTTCTCTGGGTTGCTGCCCCCCTGGCAGTACCCCCACACTCTGGGTCTCCCCACCCAGGGGAACCCCCACCCACTAACCCCACCTCGCCTCAGTATAAGGCTACTGCCACTCATCATCTAGCCCCCACACCCTGGGGAAGACTGCAGTATCAGCCTACTCATCACTGGCAAGGTTGGGTTTGGACCTGCTGCCTTGGCCTACCCCTGGGCTGCCCTCGGCAACCCCCAGTACCTGGTCACCTTATGCTAGGCCGCAGCCTGGGGCTTTCCAGGCTGGAGCTCCCCGGCTCCTCTGCCTTTTCCCAGCCCTGCTCCACTCAGGTACCCTGTCTAGCTCCCCTGCAGCCAGGCCCTTCTCTCTCTGAATACAGAAAGAGAGTCTCTGAGCTCCTGGCTCCCAGCCTTCTTATACAGGCCAGCTGTGGCCTGATTGGGGTGTGGCCCAGCTGCGGCTGTTTCCCCAATCAGCCTAGGGTTTTATCTCTCAACCCCAGCCCTTTCCAAGGGCTGTCTTTAAAACCCTCAGAGCAGGACCGGGTGACCACCCCGCTACACCTCTACAGGAGGTAGACTCATTGACTGGCCCTGGGGAACATCAGTGATGTCCTCCACGGGAGGGAAATTCATTGATTTTATAAAAGGGAAACATGAGAAGGTTCAAAAAATGATGGCAAAAGATGGCTGGAATGAGGGTCTGGGTATGATGGACAGTGTGTTGTGGCAGTCTGGACTCTGCTCAGACGGAAGGAAGATCAGGGAAAGGGATC
Source organism: Chrysemys picta bellii (assembly GCF_011386835.1). NCBI lineage: Eukaryota > Metazoa > Chordata > Testudines > Emydidae > Chrysemys > Chrysemys picta. The sequence continues at coordinate 4,386,469 of NC_088791.1, forward strand.
ATAATAATGTATTGTGAATATGAAAGGAAATTACAAGAGTTGGAAACACTTCAAAAAACTGAATCAAAAGGCAGATTGCAGCTGCAAGCCCAGTGAGCTTGAAGCAGAAAATAAGACTCTAAAAGCAAAACTAAAAAAAACCCCTCCTCTGCACGTTGTATTGTTGCTAGCATACAACAGAAGGGTAATTTTACTGACACTGACTCAAGCGGCGATACTCATAAAGACCAAAATGAAATTAATTGGAAATTAATTGGAAATTTGAATCTGAAAATGGTATGACCTGTGCCTGCACTGAGTTTAAGGAAACCGTCCAAGAAGCCTTGGGGAACAGGGCCGGTAACTGGGGACTGATCGTGGGCTGCATGCAAGGCCGAGCCTGAGGCTCAGTACTGTGAGAGGAAGTGGGAGATGTATTCCAGCAATGCAGGCCTTGTGGACCCAAAGAAAACGGATCAGGGATTTTTAATGATGTTAAAAGAAGATTTTCACTCCCACCTGCAAACAGCCCTTAATTTGGGAGTGAACCCAGGCTCTGATTATGACTCCATCTGTATGTGGGCCTCTGAGTACAAAGCCAGACAGGCCAAAGAACCAGTCTGCTCACTTTGCCACCATAGCTCAGTGCTTTGAGCATTGGTGGGCCAAACCCAGGGTTGTGAGTTCAAGTCTTGAGGGAGCCCCTTAGGCAAAATCAGTACTTGGTCCTGTTAGTGAAGGCAGTGGGCTGGACTCAATGACCTTTCAGGGTCCCTTCCAGCTCTACGAGATAGGTATATCTCCATAGATTATTATAACCGCAAAAGGTAATGTAATCTGTTATAACTGTGGATGTTTTGGACATACCCAAAAGAACTGCAAACGCAAACACCAAAAGCCTAGTCAGGGACAGAATCACGGCTAGCTGAATCCCTGCAGCACCTCATTGCCCTTTCAATCTGGTCCTGGCCCCATCCCCACCCTTCCCCCTACCTCACAGTCTTTTCTATGTGGGGAAACCCCCAATTTCAGGATGCAAGGTCATACAATTCTTGGGTCAAAGGCCAAACCACCCAAGCCCTTAAACATACCAACACCGGGTTATCTTGTGCTCTGACTGCAATTGATGTAGCCATAGAGGATTTTTACAAAATCATTGAGAAAACCTCAGATGCTAGAGTCAACCTGGCCAATTCACAAGCTAAAGGTCATGCTTGTGATATGCTGGCTCGTGATCTGATTAACATTGCAAAAGAAAACATGTTAGATGTATGCCTGGGTTTTCCCCCATCCCATACCCTTTCCTCCCCCACCCGTGCCCACATTGCAGGCATCTCTACACAACTAATAGTAGCCTCTCTACTTCCTCCAAACTCAGCCTCCTCCTTCAATTTCCTTCTTGTGTTTCCTTTCATTTCTACTCATGTGTTTCCTTCTTCTTTCAGTTTCAAGTCTATTGAATATGTGGCTAGAGCCCTTTATAAACATTGGCGTTACATTAGCTATCTTCCAGTCATAGGGTACAGAAGCCAATTTAAAGGACAGGTTACAAACCATAGTTAGCAGTTCCGCAACTTCACATTTGAATTCTTTCAGAACTCTTGGGTGAATGCCATCTGGTCCCGGTGACTTGTTACTGGTAAGTTTATCAATTAATTCCAACACCTCCTCTAGTGACACTTCAATCTGTGACAGTTCCTCAGATTTGTCACCTACAAAAGCCAGCTCAGGTTTGGGAATCTCCTTAACATCCTCAGCCGTGAAGACTGAATCCTAACTGCCACACATTGTGCCCCTCTAATAGCCCTGGTATCTGGCTGCTGACTTTCAGCAGCCAGGCGTTCGGCCTCCACGCTCCATGCATGAGTAAACCTTTTGTTCTTCCCCTCACAAATGTTATGTAAAGTACAGCATGCTGCAATAACTATTGTCCTCACTCATTTCCAGTCTACTGTACAAACATCTCCAGCGTGCTTTCAAATGGCCAAATGCACATTCAACAGCCATTCTTCACCTACTCAGCCTGTTGTTGAAACGTTCCTTACTGACATCTAGGTTTCCAGTGCACAGGTTCATGAGCCATGGCATCAATGGGTAAGCTGGGTCTCCCAGTATCATAATGGGCATTTCCACTTCCCTGACAGTGATACGCTGGTCTGGAAAGAAAGTCCTCACTTGCAGCTTTCTGTACAGGCCAGTGTTTTTAAAGATACGTGCATCATGCACCTTTCCAGACCATCCAGCATTAATATCAGTGAAACACCCCCGGTGATCCACTAGCACTTGCAGAACCATGGAGAAGTACCCCTTACGATTTATATACTCGGTGCCAAGGTGGGCCGGGGCAACAATAGGGATGTGCGTACCATCTATCACCCCACCACAGTTAGGGAAGCCCATTTCTGCAAAGCCATCCAAAATGTCACGCACATTACCAAGAGTCATGGTCTTGAAGCAGTGCATCACGGGCCACTGAGCAGGGACCCAGAATGGCTTCCACTCACCCCCTACCTCCTTCCCACAAGACCTATCAAGAGAGTTGCACTGTGGGATAGCTGCCCTACAGCGCTGCTCTCATCGGTGATGGAAGTGTTGCTAATGTAAACACTCTCTGACACCTGAGGAATTGAGTGAGTACACAAACCAGCACTTTTCTTTCCCTATCACCGGTGAAATGTACATCGCAAAAACTCTGCAAGTGTAGACATACCCTAAATAATTCCTGTCTTTCTATTTTTCCTGGAACTCCATTAGGGCAGTCTGTAGTGCCATCTGTTGGCTCACATGTGTCAGCACAGATGTTCCTTTTCTGACTTCTGGTTACAATTGCTATGTCATGCTGTCGGGCTATTGTATCTACCAGATTATTCCAGGTGGTCTCCATACCTGTTCCTTTACTGTGTGCCTTTACATGTCACACCTTTAACTGTTTAGGGTTCTTTGTTACCCACTGGTAAATCCATTTCCATTCCTCTGAATATGCAATATCCTTTCCATCTGCTGCTTTCCACCCGTTCCCATACCAATCATGTACCCAAAACTGTATCCCGTTCACACAAAAATCACTGTGAGCATAAATATACACGCGCCGAGGGGAATTTTCATATTGCCTTAAAACCTGCTAAACTGCATGGAGCTCGGCATGCTGAGCCAATCCATGGTCTAAATGTCCCTGAATGACTTCCTCTTCCAAGTTAATGGCAGCGTGTTTTACACATCTTTTCCCTTTTACTACCATTTGGTAGTAGCAGCTCAGTGATTGATTTGGCTGCTTGCATGACAGCAGCCCCCACAGTAGATTTGCCCACTCCAAATTGATTCCCAACTGACCGGTAGCTGTCTGGCGTTGCAAGCTTCCACAGGGCTATCGCCACTCGCTTCTCAACTGTGAGGGCTGCTCTCATCTTGGTATTCTGGCACTTCAGGGCAGGGGAAAGCAAGTCACAAAGTTCCAAGAAAGTGCCCTTACGCATGCAAAAGTTTTGCAGCCACTGGGAATCGTCCCACAGCTGCAACACTATGTGGTCCCACCAGTCTGTGCTTGTTTCCCGGGCCCAGAATCGGCGTTCCACGGCTAGAACCTGCCCCATTAACAACATGATCTCCAAAGCACCGGGGCCCGCGGTTTGAGAGAATTCTGTGTCCATGTCCATGTCCTCATCACTCTCGTCGCCGTGCTGCCGTCGCCGCCTCCTCTTTGCCTCGTTTTTCTGGTCCTGGTTCAGCATAAACTGCACGATAATGCGCAAGATGTTTACAGTGTTCATGACTGCTGTCTTGAGCTGAGCGGGCTCCATGCTTGCCGTGGTATGGCGTCTGCAGTGTTCACCAAGGAAAAAAGGCGCAAAACAGTTGTCTGCCATTGCTTTCATGGAGGGAGGGGTGAGGCTGTACCCAGAACCACCTGCGACAATGTTTTTTGCCCCATCAGGCACTGGGATCTCAACCCAGAATTCCAATGGGCGGGGGAGACTGCGGGAACTATGGGATAGCTATGGGATAACTACCCATAGTGCAATACTCCGGAAGTCGACGCTAGCCTCAGAACATGGACGCACACCGCCGAATTAATGTGCTTAGTGTGGCCGCATACACTTGACTTTATAAAATCGGTTACCAGAAATCGAATTCTGTAAATTCAGAGTAATCCCGTAGTGTAGACATACCCAAAGAGTGGGTGTTGGTAGGGGCCGGCATTTCTACCAGTGCCCTGAGCATCCTCTGATCTGTCTGTCTCCCTTCTTGTCCAACGACTATGCTCAAGTATGTCACCTGAGGTAGCACAAATGAGCCTTGTCTAAGGCTACTTTGAACCCTGTTTCCTGAATTAGTGCCAAAACTTTTTCCGTTCGTGTTTGAGTTTGTGCCTTGGTTTCCCCTTTTTATACAGCAGACTAAGTTTGTAATTTTCCCCCCTGCTGTGTTAAGCTTTAAATTTATTCACAGATAATAACTGAGAAGCATCATTACCATCTGATCTTAAAGGATTTTTTTTTTCAAAAATCATACTCACTATACATTGTTACAGGGCTACTTATTAACATTAAGTTTATCTCAATGTTTAATATGAACATCAAACCTATTAAAAGTATTTTGTTATACCATGTTTTTTTATTTAGACAATTTGTTTTTGAGGCCAGTGTGTTCAATGTTCTCTTGAAATTCTTGCATAGGCTTTTTAATGTAATTATATCATTGGGGTTTTGGGGAATTAAAAGGTAGGGGTGACATGCATATAAGCAGACCCCTTTTGTACCTGTCTTCAGATTTCAGGACATACACAACAAAAGTATATATATAATTCTCTACTTAGGGTTAACCTGTCCCTCTCTTATTCTTTGGCTTAACCCTTCTGTACTGGAGGCAGGGATAGCTCAGTGGTTTGAGCATTGGCCACCTAAACCCAGGGTTGTGAGTTTAATCCTTGAGGGGGCCAGTTAAGCATCTGGGGCAAAAATCTGTCAGGCACTGTACATGGTCCTGCTGTGGAGATAGGGGACTAGCCTCAACTCAATGAGCTTTCAAGGTTCCTTCCAGTTCTGATTGATAGTTATTTATGGGCAGTTCTTTGCTTCCTTTATCAGTTAGGGAACTTGCATTAACACAAATGCTTTCTGGCTTGCTTTTGGATCCAAAGCCATCAGCCACAGGGGATATAGTTCAGTGGTTTGAGCATTGGCCTGCTAAACCCAGGATTGTGAATTCAATCCTTAAGAGGGCCACTTAAGGATCTGGGGCAAAAATCAGTATGTGATACTGCTAGTGAAGGCAAGGGGCTGGACTCAATGACCTTTCAGGGTCCCTTCCAGTTCTATGAGATAGGTCTATCTCCATATATTAGCAGCTCAGAGACTCTGCCCTAAAAGGGACACAGTCAACTTTCACCAGAGTTGTTATATACCCTTATCAAAGTGACATTTGATTACACAGAGCCACCTTAAAGCTCAGTGTGGGGCACTGTCTTTTTTTTAAATTTCTTTTACTACTGCTCTTATCCGCTATTTTGTTACCAAAAAACAAATCTAGAATCCTTTCCCATTCTCCTGGTTTGGACTGCCCTGCTGCAGCCACAACTTTGGTCTTTTAAAAAGATATTGAACTTATGAAGCATTAAGTTACCTTAAGCGTTAAATGCTCAATACCAAAGCCAAACAACACTAGTTACCTGTGTCTGGCAAAAAGTGTTTCTCGGTTTTGCAACTTTGAATGAAAGATTCAAATGGATTTTACTGGTATTATTTAAAAACAAAACCAATTCATCTTAATCCTACAAAACAAGAGTTTTACAAACCAGGCGTGTTGGTTTAGGTCCTAAACACTCCACATATTTACACAATATATTTATATACACACATTATTTTTTTCTTAACATCCCTTACACTGCTTTAATTTTTACACAGCTGTACACAGATGACATTTGTATACACTTGGGGGCAGTTAAGTTCCAATAGAAACCCCTTATGTTCTTTTAGCAAATTTGACTAAATTGTTGATAGTTAAATGATTTAAATCAGATTGTCTCTTTGCCTGGCTTATTTGCAGACATTCTTTGGAAAAGGGCCCATTTTCCCTTCACAATGGCTGCAAAGAAACCAAGAATTCTCTTTCTATAACACTTTTCCTTTTTAACATTTTTACAACATTCAACTGCTTAATTCCCTCCAGCCTCTGCAGAGTTAATTTCTCACTCTCTTTCCTTAAATCACTTGCTTATCTCCCAAAATGACACCTCCATCAGCTCAGATATTACCATTCCAAGTATCGTCCCAGGGATGTGAATTCCCCAGGCCTGTACTTACTGCTTTCCGTACTCCTACCACTATGCCCCTCAGGGCTCCCAACCTGTTTTCCAATTTTTTAATTCTGTTGCCTTCCTGCTTGTCTGGGCCTGATCCTGCTTTCCTCGCTGAACCATCCCTCCCATGGGCACAGGCTTTGTTCCACTACCAATTTAGCCAGGGCCGGCTCTAGGCACCAGCAAAGCAAGCAGTTGCTTGGGGCGGCAGATTTGCAAGGGGCGCAAGAATCCAGCCTGGGAGCTGAGAAACAACAGGGGGCCCTGGGAGCTGTAGTTCCTTGGTTAGCTCCCTGCCTATAGAGCCAGCACTGGAGCAGGGAAAGAACTACGTTTCCCAGCATTCCCTTGGCCACTACCAACAGGAAAGGGTGGGGGGAGGAGTATGGAACTGAAATCTGCAGCTTGCTGTGAATGGTAGGGGCAGAGCCAGCTCTAGGTTTTTTGCCGCCTCCCCCTCCCCCCCCACCCCTGCACCCCTGTATTGCCCCAGCCCAGGACTCTCCCCTGCTGCCCCAGCTCTGGCCCCCACCTGCACCCCCCTGCCGCCCCAAGCCTGGGCTCTCCCCCCCACAGCACCTCCTGCCGCCCCAGCTCTGGCCCCCACCTGCACCCTCCTGCTGCCCCAGCCCTGGGCTCTCCCCCCACCACCCGCACCCCCTGCCGCCCCAGCTCTGGCCTCTACCTGCACTCCCTTGCTCCCCCAGCCCTAGGCTCTCCCTACACCCACACCTCCTGCTGCCCCAGCCCTGGGCTCTCCCCCAAAGAAGGAACTGGGGGAAATAAATGGACAGTCTCTCTATCTGAAGCCTAGCAAGGGAGGTATGTGGATCCCACTAGAATTTAAAATGAAAAGTAAGGGAGGGGAGGCTCTGGACCTGGGCAGCTTTAGATACAGTACCAGGCACTTAGGAGGATTTCCACTTCTGAGCCATGGAAGCAGAAATTGACTTTTCCTTTCCAGATTTAGCTAATATTCAGAAAGGGAATCTAGCACCTGCCTTCCAGATTTGAACACCCTCAAAATTCAGGAGTGCTCAAGCTCAATTTGGGCAGCTGTTACTTCATTTCCCCCAAATCAAATATACTGATCCACTGTAACTTGCTGTAGAAAAAGTAGAATAAATTGAGCAAGAAATGCTTCCCAGTGGTTATTAGGACTGGAATTGCTATTTTCAACAGCCATTGCTTTTTTTTATTTTTAAGTTTAATTTTATTTGTTTAAAAGGAAGACCGTGATAGTGCATTCCCCATAGAAACAAAGAGTGGAACAAAAGAATAATAAAGGCACCTCAACTTTTTCTCATTTATGTAGGACAGTCTTATAATATGCATCCAGATATCCTCCAGTCACACAAGCTGAAAATTGTTCCACTTTACTGCAGTTCTGTAACCATATGGGAACCAATCCTGTCTGTGTTCTGTGCACATCCAAAATTCCTGCTGAATGACCCGCCCTGGGAGCGAGTTATCAATGACCCAGGGCTGAGGCGGCAGGAGGGTGCAGTTGGGGGCAGGGGGGGAGAGCCCAGGGCTGGGGTGAGGGGCAGCCAAAATTTTTTTTGCTTGGGGCAGCAAAAAACCTAGAGCCGGCCCTGAATTTAGCAAGGATGGTGGACTCCTTAATTAGCCCCCACCCCTCCTGGTCCCTTTCCTTAAACATTTCTTTCAAAATTGTGAAATCACCACCATATCACTCACAAAAAATACTACACTGGCCAAACTCCTATATCCTTCAGAGTTTGGTTTAACAGAGCAAGATCTGTCTAAAAGAAGTAATCTCTTTAACAAAGTATCCTCTTTGGATTGCTTGCTTTTAAACAGAGTGGGATACAGCATTCCGGCTGAGGCATAACCTGCTCAGAGTAGAACGGAAGATTTACTTCTTGTGTTTTGCTTACAACTCTCCTGCTGATACATCCCAGATTGATGTCTGCTTTTTTTTGTAACAGAGTAACACCCTTTGATCCATTAGGACCCCCAGATTCCTTTCCACAGTGCTCCTTCCTAGGCAGTCATTCCCCATTTTGTATGTGTGCAACTGATTGTACTTTGCATTTGCCCTTATTGAATTTCATTTACTTCAGACCATTTCTCAAGTTTGTCCAGTTCATTTTGAATTGTAATCCTATCCTCCTGAGCACTTGAGACCCCTCCCAGCTTGGTATCATCTGCAAACTTTATAAGTGTACTCTCTGTGCTATAATCAAAATAAGTGATGAAGCTATGGAACAGAATCGGACCCAGAATTGATCCCTGTGGGACCCAACTTGATATGCCCTTCCAGTTAGAGTGTAGACCCCTGCTAAATATTCTCTGGGAATGCTTTTCCTACCAGTTCTGGGCACACCTTATCGTAGCTTCACCTAGGATGTATTTTCCTAGTTTGTTTATGAGAAGGTCAAGAAAGTATTAAGAGCCTTGTTAAAAATTGTGATATACCACATCTGCCGCTTGCCCACTATCCACGAGGCTTGTTATCCTGTAAAAGAAATATATTAGTTTGTTTTAACAGGTTGACCTAGACAAATTGGAGGATTGGGCCAAAAGAAATGAGTTCAACAAGGACAAGTGCAGAATCCTGCACTTAGGTCAGAAGAATCCCATGCACCACAACAGGCTGGGGCCCAACTGGCTAAGCGGCAGTTCTGCAGAAAAGGACCTGGGGATTCCAGTGCATGAGAAGCTGGATATGAGTCAGCACTGTGCCCTTGCTGCCAAGAATGCTAACCGCATATTGGGCTGCATTAGTAGGAGCATTGCCAGCAGACCAAGGGAAGTGATTATTCCCCTCTATTCGGCACTGGTGAGGCCACATCTGGAGTATTGCATCCAGTTTTGGACCCCCCACTACAGAAAGGATGTGGAGAAATTGGAGAGAGTCCAGCGGAAGGCAACAAAAACGATTAGGGGGCTGGGGCACATGACTTAAGAGGAGAGGCTAAGGGAACTGGGCTTGTTTAGTCTGCAGAAGAGAAGAGTGAGAGGGGATTTGATAGCAGCCTTCAACTACCTGAAGGAGGGTTCCAAAAAGGATGGATCTAGACTGTTGTCAGTGGTGGCAGATGAGAGAACAAGGAGCAATGATCTCAAGTTGCAGTGGTCTAGATTGGATATTAAGAAACACTATTTCACTAGGAGGGCGGTGAAGCACTAGAATGGGTTACCTAGGGAGGCCGTGGAATTTCCGTCATGAAAGGTTTTTAAGGCCTGGCTTGACAAAGCCCTGGCTGGGATGATTTAGTTGGTTTTGGTCCTCTGAGCGGCGGGTTGGACTAGATGACCTCCTGAGATCGCTTCCAACCCTGATCTTGTATGATTCTGTAGCCTATAGGACTGACCTGCTTGCTTGCATATCTATCTATCTGTCTATCATTTCTTATAGTTTAAGTATGTGGTTTATTGTAATAGGTTTATATATTTATATTAAAGTAAGTTCGGCTGTAATGCAAGGGACCAACAGGCCATATCCTGCCCGTTGAGCTAAGGCAAAGTTAGCATATCTTTGTCTGGGACCTTTCACCCAGATAGCAAAGGCAACACACACACATATGTCTGAGACCTTTCACCTAGATAGATAGCTAACGGTAGAAAGGCATAGGGGGTTTCCAAGTCTGTACCCACAGACTGAACAGGTACACCACACGGAAATAACCGAAATAACCGGGAGAACAGAAATAACATATGTGTGTGTATGGTCTAATGTGAATAATATGTCATCAATATCTAAAAACATACTAGCCTATGGAGTAAGTGTACCACGACATTTTTGGGGGTGAGGAATGAAGTTTGGTCATAGGAGGAAGGATTTCAAGCACTTGTGCCCTATAAAAGAGGTGACCCACCTTGCTAGAGGCTGGTAGACTAGAAGATTAGGAGGCTGTACTTGTTTTTCTTAGTACCTTCTAAGTTCCAGGGGGACTAGGCGTAGCTTGGTTTCCCTAAGCTTTTGTTCTTAGTTTTGTGTATTAGGTTTTGATTTTCCGTTTAAGTTAATTAAGGAAACTCTAAGTTAGCTTCGATAGCTCTTAGCTCTAGCTTCCTCTAAGCTTTGCACCTCTCACTCAAGAACTGAGGGACCTGAACCGCCAGAGGCGAGGCTGGTTCTGTGTCTGTCACCACCAGGTTATCAGGGAAGGGTGTGAGTATATTAACCAAAGCTTCGTAGCATATAATACCATAATGCCATATGTATCTTTTGAAGAGCAGTAATACAATTTGTAATTTGAATTATTTTACCATTTAATTGCTACTTCATTTATCTTAATAAAAAGTCTTTAAGGCTATATGTGTCTCAGTGTGAGCTTCCTGTCATACCCCCGAGGGACCTTTGTAAATGATGTGGAGATTCGGGGCAAGAACCTTATTATCTTCTGATCAAACAGATTGGTGAGCCTAAAACCCATACTATCCCAATTAATATTATTAACCTCCTAAATTGGGCAACAATTCAACGATTTTATGAGGTGTGATAGAACACCAACAACCAGGATGACTTTTTTGATAAACAGAAATGCCATTTCATGTCTTTCTGAATATGTTTCATGCCATAAAGTCATTTTCCTCCCCTCTCAGTCTTCTCTTCAGACTAAACAAACCAATTTTTTTCAATCTTTCCTCATAGGTCATGTTTTGAAGACTCTTAATCATTTTTGTAGGTCTTCTCTGGACAGCTCTGGACTCCAATTTCTCATGTTTCTATTACGATTGTTTTCAGTCCATGCTCTTTTTCAGTACCTATGAATGAGTTTACTTACTTATACAGGAGGACACTATAGGGATGTTAAAGGACTGTGTGAAAGTTAATGTGGTACCTAAAAGAATCAGACAATAGTTTGGATTGTCTACGTACCGTACCAATACACAAAAATAAATACATGATCATACCCTGGGTTTAGAAGGCCCAACGCTCAAACCACTGAGCTATCCCTCAACTTGAAGTGCATGTTGAGAAGGGCTTTCTAGTGAAGAGCCAAACTTTCAAAGCACTCTAGAAGCAAAGGCATCCTGCCCTGAAAGTAGCTCTGCCATTCAAAAAGCTCGGGCGAGAGTTACATTTACTTTGTTAAATCAGGTAATGCAAGGTGGAACTCCACCCCAGTACGAAAACCCAACATAATGATGTAAACTACTTGAAGGAATTCTGAATTCTCCTATCACTCCAAGGTTTCAAAAAGTCACATCTTGAGAAGTGCCTGATGCTGCTGTCTCTTCAGGGATGAATTTTGTCCAGGGCAATGTATAAAGAAGGAGGGAAGAACATGGAGAACCAGAAGACGGATATTACGATGCATCAGAGTGATATTTGCAGTACACAGTTACAGGAAAAATACGAGAGCAGAAATAAGGTATTTTCAGTTTTGCAAGAAAGGCTGTGACCCACCACCTCAATGGGATGTATTACACACACAGTGTTCGTTTGTTGTTGTTGTTGTTGCAGCTGCAGCGGTTGAAAAACAAGTCCCCTTTGCAACCATTTTCAGTTATTTTTATTACCCCAGTCGGTGGGACGTGAGACAAAGGAAAACAGAAGCAGAGGACTACGCCGCTTCTCAATTAAATGTCTGCCGCAGAGATGGTCAAAGCGAGATGCTAAAGATACGCATTGATGGAAAGGATCGAACACAGAGTGTCTAATTCTCCTTCACAGCAAGGTCTCTTTTCCCCAGGCTTAAGAGACTTAAAGTGATAATAAATGTAGCTGATGCCTGTCTTAAGACCCCTATTTCCTTTCAACTGCGGAGTCAATGTAAGCAGACTGCGTGTAATTCAGAATGAGTCCGTATGTGAATAAGAGAATCAGCACTTGGCTGGCAAAGCCTTGGCAGAAAGAGTCACAAAGCGTAACATTAGAAATGCAGCATGGCTATCAGACCAAGGTGCTGCGCACACACAGCTCCCACTGAGTTCAACTGGAGCCGTGTTTGCCCAGCACTTCTGAAAGCCATGCCCAAAAGATCAGGGGCGAATCTGTATCTTGTTGTTCATTTCCTGGTTCTTCCTTCTTCCACAAATATTCCTGGCAGGTTTAACATGGCCCACAGCTTCCACTGAGGTACCTATGGCAAGATACCCCGGAACCACATAATCCCCCATAACCACCATATCCCCCTAACCCAGACAATCCTCCGTAATGGCCTCCGGAGCCATTCAATCCCCCCAAACCGTATGAGCCCCCAAAACCGGCTCCCACCACAGGTGCTCCTATAGCTCCCACTACACTGTGCTGAGGGAAATTGCTGAGAATTGGTCCTGGGAGGGTCATGACAACCGGTGAGGGTCTGATCACCACTTGGGAGTCAGGGCACTGCCTAACGCACGGCTCGTTGGAGCTGCCAGTGACTGGACTGGGTCGGGCCACCCCGCATTCTGGATAGCACAGGCTGGAGAAAGTCATCTTTCTGCGATGGAGGTAAACCTGAAACACACAACAGGCACTAGAGTAAAGAGAAGGAACAAGAGCTAGTGGAAGAAAGGCTTTAAAGCTGGTGCAGCCCAAGAGAGAAAGGAAGAGTGGACTAAGTCCCAGTGTTCATGGCCATGTCTTTCTTCCTATATCCTCTTTCTACACCTCTTGTCCACTCGCACTAAATTTCCCTCCCAACTGGCCCCCTTGATCCCCTCTCAATGGCTTTGTCTGAAAAACACCGACTAGAATAAGTGTCACTATTTCTATTCTGGATATCTGGGATTCTGTGTCCATTTTAGATGTTTCTCAAAGAGAACATGGTTGAGATCATGGTAATCACTTTCTTTCATTTGAGGATTTAACCTCTGCATGCAAACCAGTTGAGTTTGGTAGCACAGGGTAATTTTTGATTTTCCATAGCTTGTGAGTCAAAAATACTTGCTGATGAATAAACAGAGAATTTTTCTTTTCTCCAAAGAAAACACTAAGGAGAAGCTCCTCAGCTGGTGTTCAGGTGCACTGACTTTCATGGAGCGACACTAAATTACATCATCTGAGGAAAAGCACCTTCAATGGGTAATTCTGCTGAGAAGAACATATGAATTGCTAGACTGGATCTCACCACTTGTCAGCTTAATCCATTGTCATGTGTCCAATAGTGAGGAGTAACAACTGCTTGAGAAGAAAGTAAAAGACCACTGAATTGGTCCTTTCTGAACTAACCTGGGAAAGTTTCTTCCTAAGCCAGCTAAGTGAAAAATGGCTAAATGACTTTCTAAAGTTATTGAAAAGATTTCAGTTAGTAGGAAATATGTTTCCCAATTGCATATGTTAGTCCTAAAATCCCTCTATTAGCTTCAAATCATGATCCACCAGTCCCGTAACTAAATCACTACACAAGGTAATTATGGAAGAACAGCCAGATCCCGAATAAATATCCCAATTAGTAAATGCAAAATTCAGACTTACATGAAAAACGCCCATACTGTCACATCTCTAGAGTTTGAAAACAATTGATTTGAATTGGACTTACCCAGTTCAATGAGGAGATGAAGTCCAGAGAAGTGTTTAGAAAAGCCCTGAGTGGAGAGTGCTTTTATACAGGTCCTAGGAGTGCCTGGAGGATCTGCGATGCTCTTTGTGGAGGCGGTCCTAATTAGTCACCAAACAAACTTGATTGCCTTGCAGAATCCTCCTTTGGATGCAGCTCTTTTGCTCCAGGATTGTGATTATTAGGTTATTCTGAGCCTCAGAAGGTGTGACATGCACGTTGCAGTCTTCGTCTTCCTTTCATTTTGAAATGGTACAGGCCAACTGCGTTCCTCGTGCCATTCCGTCGACTTTATTTGTTCTTCAATGAGAATGAATGTCTAGGTGATTCTGAGCGGCGTCAGCAGCACAAATGCCAGGTTTCAGAGTGGTAGCTGTGAGAGTCTGTATCAGCAAAACAACGAGGAGTCCTTTTGGCACCTTAGAGACTAATTTATCTCTAAGGTGTTAGTCTCTAAGGCGTCACAAGTAGCACAAGTGGGTGTCATGAAAGGAATCCATTTTGTTCCTATCAATTCATGCAGGTCGTGTCTAGGACTATTGGGCAGTTCATTCTAATCCTGCCAGAAAGGAGGGATCTATTTTTCTGCATTCTCATCACCCGCATTCCCAATGGGTCAGACCCTCTTCCCTTTCAAATTAATGGGAATCATTCCACTGCCTCCAGCCTGGGTGTTTGTGAGGGGCTTTGAACTCTGGAGTTCTGAGGTGGCTGAAGAACTTCCAGCCTTAACACCCCGCCTCTCTGTGTTTGACAGGCCTAGAAACAGAGACATGTTGAGAAGAAGGTCACCCATGAGTCCGTTGCAGGAACAGAAATACAAACCGACCACAGGCAGGGCTGTAACTAGAGAGGGGCGAGAGGGTCAACCGTCAAGGGCAAAGGGCTAATGGGGTGCAAAAATGGGGCAAGTGAGATGTAGTGGCCTCCACACTACACCGCAGTGTTGGGCCCAGCAGATGGAGCATGGGGTGCTCAGAGCCCCCCGTGCCCATAAGGATCACGGGCCCAGGGGCTCAGGCAATTGCAGGTCCTGGGCATGAGGACGCTAATGGGGGGTCAGGCAGGCAGGGTGCTGAGCGCTGCTTGGCTCCTACTGAGCGTGCTCATTGCTCAGTAACATCTGCTGAAGCTGCTGTGCTTGCTGGCGATTAAAATGGTTAAAGAGGGCAAATTGTGGGGGATGGGCAGGGTCTGAGCAACGAGCGGTAACTGACTGCATGGGTGCAGGGGGATCAAACAGCTGGAGGCATGGGCAGAAGGGGGCCAAGGAGAAAAATTGGAGGTGGGGGATGAGCCCAGGGTTCAGCCCAGGGGTGCGGGGCTGCAAGAGGGTGGCAGAGGGCAAAGCCCCGGCACAGGGAGTGTTTTAGTCAGCACTCAGCAGGGGTAAAACACACCCTGCTCCCTCCTTTAGCTCTGTGTTCCTGTTACTGGGACCTGCCCTTACTTGTTGCTGTCCCAGCCTGATTCAATCCTTATTACGGAGAACAGACTAAGGAGCCTCCCTCCGACTCACTGGGATAACGTGCCATTAACTGGTCAGCAAGGTGCACTCATACGTCAGGGAATTAGCACCTTTAGCAGAGCCTGTCCCATGATGCTGAACACACCCAGGTTTTTCTTTTAAAAGGCCTCTAATTCTGGGCTAGGGACAATTTTCAGTTGTGCCAAGTCAGCTAAAAATAGAGGCCATGGACTGTCCACGTGAAGAGACCATTGGGGAAATCTGCCTTTGGTGCAGAGCTGGATTGGGGCTGCTGGTGGGGTGTTCACTGGCAAAGACGAATGTCCACTGCAACCTGTGCTTGTAGCATTCAGGGCTGTGACCAGCCAGTCTGTTCCTGACACCCTTTGCTATGTCCATCTAGCCACCATAATTAGGACATTAGCGTAGTTGCAGACTGAAGCACAGTATAATCCCATTTCACAATCAACACAGCCAGGTACCTTCTTCTGTCTCCACACTCTGGTGTGAGGGGTTTCACCTCTCCAGAATCATAGACTCATAGAAGATTAGGGTTGGAGGAGATTTCAGGAGGTCATCTAGTCCAAGCCCCTTGTCATAACTATAAAGGGAAAGGTAACAGCCCTCCTGTGTACAATACTGTGGAATCCCTCCTGGCTAGAGACTCCAAAGTCCTTTTGCCTGTAAAGGGTTAAGAAGCACAGGTAACCTGGCTGACACCTGACCCAAAGGACCAATAAGGGAACAAGCTACTTTCAGATCTTGGTGGGGGGAAGGCTTTTGTTTGTGCTCTTCGTTTTGGGGGTTGTTCGCTCTTGGGACTAAGA